>NC_036858.1:50128232-50132305 GCF_002910315.2 Salvelinus sp. IW2-2015
TAGGGCTTTAATCAGCACCGGGCAAAATAGTAACATACAACGAAACTGTAGCTCATTAAACCAAAATGCCCCAAACAAGAACAAAACCCAAATTGCCCTACCCCACATACCACGTGGCGAATAAACAAGCCCGCACGAAGAGCAGGCGGCCTACCGACTAAATAGCCAAACTAGCGTCTAAAACGAAAACAGGTGAACACAAATCAGACCAAACCCCAACAGAAAAGGGAAAAGGATGTGCACTAGTAGGCCGGTACGACGACCCAACACCACCCGAAACAGGAAGGGAGCCACCTTCGTAGGAGTCTAACCTCTTTCAAAGATAATTCTAAAATCCAAAATAACTTCACAGATTCATGTAAAGGTTTAAACACTGTTGCCATTTTGTTCAAGAACCATAACAATTGATGACATCACCTGTGGAACGTCGTTAAGACACTAACAGCTTACAGACGATAGGCAATAATCACAGTTATGAAAACTAAGGACACTAAAGAGCCTTCTACTACTCTGGAAAACCCAAAGAAAGATGCCCAGGGTCCCTGCCTCATCTGCGTGACGTCCCCTACGCATGCCTGCAAGGAGCATGGGACTGCAGATTGCCAGCAAATTAAATGCAATGGCCGTACGGTGGACCGCCTAAGACACGCTACAGGGAACAGGCCGGACAGCGATGTCCTCGCATCGCAGACCACGTGTAACAACACCATGCACAGGATCGTACATCTGAACATCACACCAGCGGAACAGGTACAGGATGGCAACAAACAACTGTCCAAGTTACACCAGGAATGCACAATCCCTCCTCATCTCAGACGTCCGCAATAGGCTGAGAGAGCTGGGACTGAAGGCTGTAGGCCTGTTTTAAGGCATCCTCACCAGACATTACAGGCAACAACGTCGCCTATGGCACAAAACCCCCACCGTCGCGACAGACAGACTTGCAAAGTGCTCTCACTGACGAGCACGTTTCTCACCAGGTGATGGTCGATTCGCGTTATCGGTGAACGAATGAGCATTACACATCTTACTCTGGAGCGGGATCATTGGAGGGACGTCCGTCTTGGTCTGGGCGGTGTTCACAGCATCACGGACTGACTTGTTTGTCTTGACAGGCATCTCAACGCTTACTTACAGGGAAAACATCCTTCCGTCCCTCATGTGTGTACCCTTCCTGCAGCTCATCCTGCACACAATGCCACATCCATACTGCATCGCTTCTGTGCATGATTTTTGTGCTCACCCAGGTGCCCTTTTATTCCTCAGCTGGAAGGAGATGGCTCCCACCAACTCTTGCATTGATTAGTATAATCACTCTCACTAAAAAACTGTAAACATTGTCTCTCCACCCTATGGCAAATTGTCATGTGGCGCCACTCTGTGATGAGTTCAGATCTTTTGTGGCCCCTAAACTGTTGCCACACATTGACGCACAGAATCGATATTAGATGTTCATTCTATGCTGTAGCATTAAGATTCCCTCACTTGGAAAACTTAATGGGGCCTCCGAACCATTGAAAAAACAGCCCCAGACCATTATTCCTCCTCGCACCAAACGTTTACAGTTGGCGCTATTGCATTTAGGCAAGTATGCGTGTTCTCCTGGCATGCCGCCAAACCCAGAGTAACATCCTCGGGACGGCACAGGATGAAGAAGCGTAATTCATTCAGCTCTCAGAGAATGTGTTTCCACTTGCTCCAGAGTCAATTGCGGGCGCAGCTTTACACCACTCAGCCAGCTGGAAGAGATGGCTCCCACCAACTTCTTGCATTGATTTAGTTAATCACTCTCACTAAAAACTGTAAACATTTCTCTCCACCCTATGGCAAAATGTCACTGTGGCCACTCGTGATGAGTTCAGATCTTTTGTGGCCCCTAAACTGTTGCCAYACAGTTGGACGCACAGAATCGTTTAGAATGTCATTCTATGCTGTAGCATTAAGATTTCCCTTCACTGGAACTAAGGGGCCTAGCCCRAACCATGAAAAACAGCCCCAGACCATTATTCCTCCTCCACCAAACTTTACAGTTGGCGCTATGCATTAKGGCAAGTAGCGTTCTCCTGGCATCGCCAAACCCAGATACATCCGTCGGACTGCCAGATGGAGAAGCGTAATTCATCACTCCAGAGAATGTGTTTCCACTGCTCCAGAGTCCAATGGCGGCGAGCTTTACACCACTCCAGCCGACGCCTGGCATTGCGCATGGTGATCTTAGGCTTGTGTGCGGCTGCTCAGCCATGGAAACCCATTTCATGAAGCTCCTGACGAACAGTTATTGTGCTGATGTTGCTTACAGAGGCAGCTTGGAACTTGTAGTGAGTTTTGCAACCGAGGACAGATGATTTTTACGAGGACAGAGCTTGTGTGGCCTACCACTTCGCGGCTGAGACGTTGTTGCTCCTAGGTGTTTCCACTTCACAATAACAGCACTTACAGTTGACCGGGCAGCTTCTAGCAGGGCAGAAATTAGATGAACTGACTTGTTGGAAACGTGGCATCCTATGACGGTGCCACGTTGAAAGTCACTGAGCTCTTCAGGATGGGCCATTCTACTGCCAATGTTTGTCTRTGGAGATTGCAATTCCTGTGTGCTCGATTTTATACACCTGTCAGCAATGGGTTTGGCTGAAATAGCCAAATCCACAAATTTGAAGGGGTGTCCACATACTTTTAGACATGAAATGTACTACGGTGAGGTGAAGCCCTTTCTCTCCTCACCAGCATCTAACTGTGCGCTTTAAGCGGGGATGCYTRTGATTGGTCAGCATGTGCAATGGATGCAGAGAGTGAGTGAGCCTGCTTGTGATTGGTCAGCATCCTCTGTGCATGTAGTGAGTGAATGAACGGAGTCTAGCGCATCTCATTGGAGGAGGTAACGTGGTCTAGTTTTTGTTGTATTAATGGAGTGTCAAAGAAGGGAGTACAGTACAGTAGGGAGAACAAGTATTTGATACACTGCCCGATTTTGCAGGTTTTCCTACTTACAAAGCATGTAGAGGTCTGTAATTTTTCTCATAGGTGGTTTGCCACACTGCAGCAAGGATTTTTGGCCCACTCCTCCCTACGACCTCTCGATCCTTCAGGTTTCGGGGCTGTCGGCTGGGCAACGGACTTTCAGCTCCTTCCAAAGATTTTCATTGGGTTCAGGTTCTGGAGACTGGCTAGGCCATCCAGGACCTTGAGATGCTTCTTACGGAGCCCACTCCTTAGTTGCCCTGGCTGTGTGGTTTCGGGTCGTTGTCATGCCTGGAGACCCAGCCACGACCCATCTTCATGCTCTTTACTCGAGGGAAGGAGGTTGTTGGCCAAGAATCTCAGCGATACATGGCCCATCCATCTCCCCTCAATACGGTGCGTCGTCCTGTCCCCTTTGCAGAAAACATCCCCACAGAATGATGTTTTTAGCTCCATGCTTGATGGTGTTCTTGGGGTTGTACTCATCCTTCTTCTTCCTCCAAACACGAGCGAGTTGGAGTTTAGACCAAAAAGCTCTATTTTTTGTCTCATCAGACCACATGACCTTCTCCCATTCCTCCCTCTGGATCATCCAGATGGTCATTGCAACTTCAGACGGGCTGGACATGCGCGCTGGCTTGAGCAGGGGGACCTTGCATGCGCTGCAGGATTTTAATCCATGAGGCGTAGTGTGGGTTACTAATGGTTTCTTTGAGACGTGGTCCCAGCTCTCTTCAGGTCATTGACCAGGTCCTGCGTGTACGTTCTGGGCTGATCCCCCTCACCTTCCTCATGATCATTCGATGCCCCACGAGGTGAGATCTTGCCATGGAGCCCAGAACCGAGGGTGATTGACCGGTCATCTTGAACTTCCTTCCATTTCTAATAATTGCGCCAAACGTTGTTGCCCTTCTCACCAAGCTGCTTGCCCTAATTGCCTGTAGCCCATCCCAGCCTTGTGCAGGTCTACAATTTTATCCCTGATGTCCTTACACAGCCTCTGGTCTTGGCCATTGTGGAGAGGTTGGAGTCTGTTTGATTGAGTGTGTGGACAGGTGTCTTTTATACAGGTAACGAGTTCAAACAGGTGCAGTTATACAGGTAATGAGTGGAGC
>NC_036858.1:50132470-50263971 GCF_002910315.2 Salvelinus sp. IW2-2015
GAACAGGAGGGCTTCTTAAAGAAAAACTAACAGGTCTGTGAGAGCCGGAACTCTTACTGGTTGGTAGGTGATCAAATACTTATGTCATGCAATAAAATGCAAATTAATTACTTAAAAATCATACAATGTGATTTTCTGGATTTTTGTTTTAGATTCCGTCTCTCACAGTTGAAGTGTACCTATGATAAAAATTACAGACCTCTACATGCTTTGTAAGTAGGAAAACCTGCAAAATCGTCAGTGTATCAAATACTTGTTCTCCCCACTGTACATGCCTGGTGCCCAAATTGAAGATGAATGGATTCGGTTCAGTGAGTTTAGTYGGTTGTCCTGATGAGCCTTTCCCAGCTAGCTAGTTTATGCTGACAACAGCAGCATGGCACTAGTTAAAACTTGTAATATAAAGTAATGTTTATTTCTATAGGTGAGGTAAAAATGACTTGTAGTATTGGCCATCATCTGGAAGTAACCGTGACATGCCAAATAGCTAACGTTATGACAATGAATGACCATTGCAACCGTGTTGTATCGAGGTGCTTGCCAACGTGAGTTGCTTCCCACTGGGCAGCTTTATCACGTCACCAGTGGTAGCTAACGTAGCCAATTTGTTCCATTCCACTTGATTTTATTTTGAGTAGGATAGCAGCCTACACGAGTAATAACTTTAGTAGCAACCACCCTTAAAATAAATAATAATAATAATCAAAGTAGTAACCATTTAGATGTCACTATGATACATCTACTGCTCAGTGGGGAGAGTTTGCACTGCAAGCCGGCAACACAACATGGGCTCAGAATTCTGCGCTTCTGCTTGAGGAGTACTGCTGTCCCGTAAGGAGAGGAAAGTAGCTAGCTAGTGTTTGCCTTCCGCTGCACTACATACTTTAGTCTGAGACTGCCATCATTAAAGTTTGTGGTGATGTCAAAATGAGGTGTGTTGCCCGAAACAAAGTCATCAGTGAATGGATCATCCATCTCTAACCAATCAGAGTATCAAAGCCAATAATGAATTTCTAAAATGCTGCTTTACCCACGTGTGTTCTGGCTCTGGCACAACCCATCGGTTTCTGGGACCAATCAGATGGTCTAGAATGTATTTCCATTCAAGAAATTGTCTGTGATGTACTCGGATCCAGACATATTGCGGMGATCAAACTAACGTYCGTGGGCGTGGTGTAGCATTTCGCCAGAGCAAGGAGTTTGGGTAGCCAGGCAAAGCTCGTGTAGCCAATATCAGGCAAGGGKGACAGCTAAAGCAGATTTATTGTAACTAGTGATTTTCACWGAAAATGTACAACTAGGCCTACGGCATTAACGTCTACATTTTTGTAAAAAAAAACAATTACTCTGACAAAAACGGAATGATTTTGAACCATCTCCCAAGTCCCAACCCCGACAGGCAAGATTCAAATTCTCGCTAAAGTTTCCAGCCACAAGCATAAACTAGCTAGCCTGAACTGAATCCGTTCGTCTCCACTCAACTCGCAGCTGCGCAACATACTTCATCAATTTGGGCACCAGGCTTGTTTATAAGAACACAATGCAAGACACAAGGCGAGACACATATGCAGACACAGGAAGCAGATGGTTGAGTTCCGATATTTATTTATCCAAGGGGTAGGCAAAAGGGAGGTTGGGGACAGGCGAGAGTTCATAAGCCGGGTCAGAGTCCAAACAGTACAAGTCAATAGGCAGGCTTGAAGACGGAACATGCAGAGTGGTCAGGAAGGCGGGTTCGGAGTCAGGACAGGCAAGGGTCGAAACCAGGAGGACTAGAACCAAAAGAGACTGGGAAAAAATAGGAGCTAGGAAAACCACTGGTTGACTTGGCAAACAAGACGAACTGGCATAGAGAGACAGGAAACATGGGGATATATACACTGGGGATAATAAGTGACACCTGGARGGGGTGGAGACAATCACAAGGACAGGTGAAACAGATCAAGGTGTGACATTTGTTTGTATAACCTCTCCCGCCAAAGAAAGTAGAAAATCGCATTCTCTTGCGATATGGGCATTGCACATGTCAATATCGCAATTTCGATCGGGATTTGATTAATTGTGCAGCCCTGGTGTGTGTGTGTGTGTGTGTGTTTGTGTCAAATCTATATGTGTTTATTTGAAGTGTGAGGTGTGGTGTGACTTACGGTGGAAAATAAGGCTTTGTCAGACCCAAAATATCTGGGTCTGGCTCAAAGCCATGACTCAGTTTCCCCCTCTCTTTCCTGAGTTCAGAGAGAACCAGTGTGAGGAACAGGCACATGCTGTTCTGTGGTGGGGGCACATTTACTTTAATTTGGCATTAGCGGTTGGAAATGTCCATAGCCATGTCCCATTGCAAGGCCAGTGTCGTATTCATTAGGACACACCATTGCAAACATAACACCATTTCCRTTTCAGGCAAATTTTTCTTCCAGCTAGTGAACCTTGTTCAGAGATTCTATGTCCTTCCATGGTAACATGGAGGTCACTGCAGGTGCTAACACATCAATTGCTTTAGTTAGTGCACATCCTGAATCTGCATTGTAATCTATTATGGGATGACAGGTATTCTCAGAAGGATTCTGTTGCTATTGGAAAACAACACTAAATGTAGTATCAGAGAGGTTCAGCCATTGTAGAGGGAAATGTATTTTGTTATCAAACATCAACATGTTTCATCGTTAAAATCCTACAGTAGGGTCAAGCACTAACATTTTAGCTAGCTAGCTAACTGTTTGTATTTGAAACAACAAGAGATGGCAGTGGCTTGCAGATTGTAGAAGATGGCAGATGCTCAGTAAATTATTTCCCCAATGGTTTATTTCAAGGTGGACTATCCCTGTTGACTGCAGCTGCATGTGGCCTAAGCTTAGCGGTTATTGTCATAGAAAAGACTGCTGGCCTCACGGTAATTGACTGTTAATTAACATAAACACGTTTAGCATCTACAGGCCTCCACTCATACAAGCTGCATACAAGCCGCTACATTTAAAAAAAATTGAATAAATCAATACACCATCACAATAAATCCATGATTTATTTTAGTTGGGTCTAAAGAAACATGATATGAAGAAAATCTATTTCAGAAGAACAGAATAGGAGTTGAGAATCAGCCTACTGTACAGTGCATTCGGAAAGTATTCAGACCCCTTGACTTTATCCACATTTTGTTACGTTACGGCCTTATTCTTAAATGGATTAATGGATTTTCCTCATCAATCTACACACAATACCCCATAATGGCAAAGCAAAAACAGGTTTTTAGATTAAAAAATAAATATATACAAAATAAATGTAATATTACATTTACATAAGTATTCAGACCCTTTACTCATTACTTTGTTGAAGCACCTTTGGCAGCGATTAAAGCCTTGAGTCTTCTTGGGTATGATGCTACAAGCTTGGCACACCTGTATTTTTGAGGTTTCTTCTCTGCAGATCCTCAAGCTGTGTCAGGATGGATGTGGAGCGTCACTGCACAGCTATTTTCAGGTCTCTCCAGAGATTTTCGATCAGGTTCAAGTTGCTCTGTTCATCTTTCCCTCGATCCTGGCTAGTCTCCCAGTCCCTGCCGCTGAAAAACACCCCCACAGCATGATGCTGCCACCACCATGCTTCACCGTAAGGATGGTGCCAGGTTTCCTCCACACATGACGCTTGGCGTTCAGGCCAAAGAGTTCAATCTTGGTTTCATCAGACCAGAGAATCATATTGTATAACAGCACAATCATAATTTTAATTACGTTTATTGCATAAACTCTAATATGCATATGGGTGTTTTGAGTTAATCATCACCTTAGAAAGCTGTCCATTTCGTTGTGTTAGTCTTTGAAACAACATCCACAACGACCATGTTTTACACTTAGTTTCAACCGGCTGTTGAACTTTCTTCAAATTGATCATCACAGTGACGTGCGTTTTAAAAGCACATACTGTTTTGATGATGTGTTTGATGTGATTTTTGATGCATTTGCATGATGTCAGAGTGGTTAGAGAAACAATAGAGCCCTGAGTACCAGGCCATTAGGACCTGATGGTAGTTAGCAATTTGGCTACTACCAAAGCATGTCAGAGTGCATAAGAGGAGATTACCGTGACTCAGCGGTTACATGGAATTTTACACTGCGGTCTTGKCGGTAATACGGTCACCGCRACAGCCCTAGGAAGGTGCGCATGAGACAGGATCGGACACAGGATGTGACTGTTAGACTTACACCTGCCTCTGTGGATGACCGTGGAAGATCTTCCACCCAGAGTTGTCAATAGGCTAACTAAAATGTTTTGTTTCGTTGTTTTAAGAGCGTCTTTGAGATTCTTGTTGTAATGAAAAGCGCTATACAAATTAAATATATTGTTACTATTGAAGGCTTCAATACTGAAACTGTGGTTTTTATTCAGAATCAGCCGAACCCTATTGACCAGGACAGTTGGCTAGACAGCCAGCCATTCTGATATGCAACATAAAGAGACACCAGTAAACGCCAATTAGCTCTCTTCCTCCTTCTCTCAAAGTGATTCACTATGTTAAACTAGAACACCAAGACAGAGGGATCATTTCCTATTCCTACTAGCCCTGGAGACAAGGGAGTGAGTTTTCCATGCTTGTAACTCACTTCTCCGAAATGACTTGGATGCGCTAAACACACACACACACACAGTGGGGCAAAAAAGTATTTAGTCAGCCACCAATTGTGCAAGTTCTCCCACTTAAAAAGATGAGAGAGGCCTGTAATTTTCATCATAGGTACACTTCAACTATGACAGACAAAATGAGAAAAGAAAATCCAGAAAATCACATTGTAGGATTTTTAATGAATTTATTTGCAAATTATGGTGGAAAATAAGTATTTGGTCAATAACAAAAGTTTATCTCAATACTTTTTATTAACCCTTGTTGGCAATTGACAGAGTCAAATGTTTTCTATAATCTTCACAAGGTTTTCACACACTGTTGCTGGTATTTTGGCCCATTCCTCCATGCAGATCTTCCTCTAGAGCAGTTGATGTTTGGGGCTGTTGCTGGGCAACACGGACTTTCAACTCCCTCCAAAGATTCTATTGGTGGTTGAGATTCTGGAGGAGCTAGGCCACTCCAGGACCTTGAAATGCTTCACGAAGCCACCCTTCGTTGCCGGCGATGTGTTTAGATCATTGTCATGCTGAAAGACCCAGCCACGTTTCATCTTCAATGCCCTGGCTGATGAAGTTCACGATACATGGCCCCATTCTTCTTTCTTTACATGATCAGTCGTCCTTGGTCCCTTTGCAGAAAAAAACAGCCCCAAGCATGATGTTTCCACCCCCATGCTTCACAGTAGTATGGTGTTCGTTGGATGCAACAGTTCTTTTGTCCTCCAAACACGCACGAGTTGAGTTTACCAAAAAGTTCGTATTTTGGTTTCATCTGACCATATGACATTCTCCCAATCTTCTTCTGGATCATCCAAATGCTCTCTAGCAAACTTCAGACGGGCCTGGACATGTACTGGCTTAAGCAGGGGACACGTCTGGCACTGCAGGATTTGAGTCCCTGGCGCCATAGTGTGTTTAATGATGGTATGCTTTGTTACTTTGATCCCAGCTCTTGCAGGGCATTCACTAGGTCCCCCGTGTGGTTTCTGGGATTTTTGCTCACCGTTCTTGTGATCATTTTGACCCCACGGGTGAGATCTTGCGTGGAGCCCCAATCGAGGGAGATTATCAGTGGTCTTGTATGTCTTCCATTTCCTAATAATTGCTCCCACAGTTGATTTCTTCAAACCAAGCTGCTTACCTATTGCAGATTCAGTCTTCCCAGCCTGGTGCAGGTCTACAGTTTTGTTTCTGCTGTCCTTTGACAGCTCTTTGGTCTTGGCCATAGTGGAGTTTGGAGTGTGACGTGTAAGGTTGTGGACAGGTGTCTTTTATACTTATAACAAGTTCAAACAGTGCCTTTAATACAGGTAACGAGTACAGAGTCTGTGGACAGCCAGAATCTTGCTTGTTTTGTAGGTGACCAAATACTTATTTTTCCACCATAATTGCAAATAAATTCATTAAAAATCCTACAATGTAATCTTCTGGATTTTTTTTTCTAATTTTCTCTGTCATAGTTGAAGTGTACCTATGATGAAAATTACAGGCCTCTCTCATCTTTTTAAGTGGGAGAACTTGCACAATTGTGGCTGACTAAATACTTTTTTTGCCCCACTGTATACAGTGGGAGAGAACAACATCCTCTGTGCATGTAGTGAGTAAATGAACGGAGTCTACGGCATCTCATTGGAGGAGGTAACGTGGTCTAGTTTTTGTTGTATTAATGGATGTGTCAAAAAGGGAAGAGGCTGTATGTACAGTAGGAGAACAAGTATTTGATACACTGCCCGATTTTGCAGTTTTCCTACTTACAAAGCATGTAGAGGTCTGTAATTTTCTCATAGGTACACTTCAACTGTGAGACTGACTCAATCTAAATCACATTGTATGATTTTTAAGTAATTAATTTGCATTTTATTGCATGATATAAGTATTTGATCACCTACCAACCAGTAAGAGTTCCGGCTCTCACAGACCTGTTAGTTTTTCTTTAAGAACCCTCCTGTTCTCACTCATTACCTGTATTAACTGCACCTGTTTGAACTCGTTACCTGTATAAAAAGACACCTGTCCACCCACATCAATCAAACAGACTCCAACCTCTCCACAATGGCCAAGACCAGAGAGCTGTGTAAGGACATAAGGGTAAAAATTGTAGACCTGCACAAGGCTTGGATGGGCTACAGGACAATAGGCAAGCAGCTTGGTGAGAAGGCAAAACTGTTGGCGCAATTATTAGAAAATGGAAGAAGTTCAAGATGACGGTCAATCACCCTCGGTCTGGGGCTCCATGCAAGATCTCACCTCGTGGGGCATCAATGATCATGAGGAAGGTGAGGATCAGCCCAGAACTACACGGCAGGACCTGGTCAATGACCTGAAGAGAGCTGGTGACCACAGTCTCAAAGAAAAACCATTAGTAACACACTACGCCGTCATTGATTAAAATCCTGCACGCACGCAAGGTCCCCCTGTTCAAGCCAGCGCATGTCCAGGCCCATTGAAGTTTGCCAATGACCATCGTATGATCCAGAGGAGGAATGGAGAAGGTCATGTGGTATGAGGAGAGAAAAATAGAGCTTTTTGGTCTAAACTCCACTCGCCGTGTTTGGAGAAGAAGAAGGATGAGTACAACCCAAGAACACCATCCCAACCGTGAAGCATGGAGGTGTAAACATCATTCTTTGGGGATGTTTTCTGCAAAGGGGACAGGACGACTGCACTGTATTGAGGGGAGGGATGGATGGCCATGTATCGCGAGATCTTGGCCAACAACCTCCTTCCCTCAGTAAGAGCATTGAAGATGGGTCTTGGCTGGTTCTTCCAGCATGACAAACGACCCGAAACACACACAGCCAGGGCAACTAAGCATTCTCAAGGTCCTGAGTGGCCTAGCCAGTCTCCAGACCTGAACCCAATAGAAAACTTTGGAGGGAGCTGAAAGTCCGTATTGCCCAGCGACAGCCCCGAAACCTGAAGGATCTGGAGAAGTCTGTATGAGGAGAGTGGGCCAAAATCCCTGCTGCGGTGTGTGCAAACCTGGTCAAAACTACAGGAAACGTAATGATTCTCTGTAATTGCAAACAAAGGTTTCTGTACCAAATATTAAGTTTTGCTTTTCTGATGTATCAAAAACTTATGTCATGCAATAAAATGCTAATGAATTACTTAAAAATCATACAAGTGATTTTATGGATTTTTGTTTTAGATTCCGTCCTCACAGTTGAAGTGTACCTATTATACAAATACAGACCTCTACATGCTTTGTAAGTAGGAAAACCTGCAAAATCTCAGTGTATCCAATACTTGTTCTCCCCACTGTATATTATACACACACACACCACACACAAACACACCACACACCACACACACACCACACACACACACACACACACACACACACACACACACACACACACACCACACACACACACACACACAAATGAAACATATTACTTTCTTCTTACCACTGTCTGTGTCACTTCAGCTTAATGCCACGCTGCAGGGGAACTCTAGCTAGCTGCTTTTGTTGTTGCTTTTGCTGTTCATTCATAACGTCACTCTGCCCCTAGGCTCATGTTTACTGTCAGAATTAAACTTTTTCTCCCCCTCCTTCTGTCCCATAGTGTGTTTATTTTGTCTGCACAATGAATACAATTATATTTATCTCTCTGTGTCTTTCTCTCTCTCTCTCTCTCCATAGTAATAGTGATAGTCCTCCTGCGTTATGCCCATGTGATAGAGAAGCATCAGAACTGTGTGTTGAACACAGCAGGCCTTTCCACTGGCTGGATCTGTGCTGCAGGACTCATCATGGTCGGCAACTTCCAGGTATGTACAGTTCCTTCAGAAAGTATTCACACCCCTTGCCTTTTTACACATTTATCACATCATGTCAAGTGGAATTATATTTTTCATTWAAAAAAAATTATATATAATTTAAAATGRAAAGCTGAAATGTCTTGAGTCAATAAGTAGTCAACCCCTATGCTATGGCAAGCCTAAATAAGTTCAGGAGTGAGAATGTGCTTAACAAGTCACATAATACATTGTGTTGACTCACTCTGTGTGCAATAATAGTGTTTAACATGAATGACTACCTCATCCCTGTACCCCACACATACAATTACCTGTAAGGTCCCTCAGTTGAGCAGTGAATTTCAAACACAGATTCAACCACAAAGACCAGGGAGGTTTTCCAATGCCTCACAAAGAAGAGCACCTATTGGTAAGTAGGTAAAAAAAAAAAAAAAATGACATTGAACATCCCTTTGAGCATGTCGAAGTTATTAATTACACTTTGGATGGTGTATCAATATACCCAGTCAATACAGGCGTCCTTCCTAACTCAGTTGCCGGAGAGGAAGGAAACCGCTCAGGGATTTCAAAATTAGGCCAATGGTGACTTTAAAATAGTTAGAGTTTAATGGATGTGATAGGAGAAAACTGAGGATGGATCGACAACATTGTATTTAGTCCACAATACTAACCTAAATGACAGAGTGAATAGAAGGAAGCCTTGTACAGAATACAAATATTCAAAAACATGAATCCTGTTTGCAATAATGCTCTAAAGTAAAACTGCAAAAAAWGTGGCAAAGAAATTACCTTTATGTCCTGGATGCATCATGTTATCAGTATGCTTGTCATCGGCAAGGACTAGGGAGTTTTGTTTTATATAAAAAGAAACGAAATAGAGTTAAGCACAGGCAAATTCCTAGAGGAAAACCTGGTTCAGTCTGCTTTCCAACAGACACTGGGAGATGAATTCACCTTTCAGCAGGACAAAAACCTAAAACACAAGGCCAAATATACACCTGAGTTTCTTACCAAGATGACATGGAATGTTCCTGAGTGGCCTAGTTACAGCTTTGACTTACATCAGAACACGGTTCAACAACCGTGATTCACACACGTTTTACATCAGGTACATACGTTCAGTAACGCAACATTGTTCCACAACTGTTTCACAACTGTACATGGTTGTTTGACATAGCACAAGGTAGTTCAGCAATGCAACACTGTTCCACAACTACAGTACATTCGGAAAGTATTAAGTTATGTTACAGCCTTATTCTAAAATGTATTAAGTTGTTTTTACCCCTCATCAATCTACACACAATACCCCATAATGACAAAGCAAAAACATTTTTTTAAATATCAAATTTACTTAACTATTCAGACCATTTACTCAGTAATTTTTTGAAGCACCTTTGGCAGTGATTACAGCCTCGAGTCTTCTTGGGTATGACACTACAAGCGTGGCACACCTGTATTTGGGAATTTCGACCATTCTTCTCTGCAGATCCTCTCAAGCTCTGTCAGGATGTAGGGGGAGCGTCGCTGAACAGCTATTTTCAGGTCTCTCCAGAGACGTTAGATCGGGTTCAAGTCCGGGCTCTGGCTGGGCCACTCAAGGACATTGAGACTTGTCCCGAAGCCACTTCTGCATTGTCTTGGCTGTGTGCTTGTGGTCATTGTMCTGTTGGAAGGTGASCCTTCGCTGCAATCTGAGGTCCTGAGYGCTCTGGAGTAGGTTTTTAGCAAGGATCTCTCTGTACTTTGCTCTGTTCATCTTTCCCTCGAACCTGACTAGTCTTCCAGTCCCTTCCGCTGAAAAACATCTCGACAGCATTATGTTGCCACCACCATACTTCACAGTAGGGATGATGCCAAGTTTCCTCCAGATGTGACGCTTGGCATTCAGGCCAAAGAGTTCAATCTTAGTTTCATCTGATCAGAGAATCTTGTTCCTCATGGTCTGAGAGTATTTAGGTGCCTTTTGGCAAACTCCAAGCGGGGAGTGGCTTCCGTCTGGCCACTCTACCATAAAGGCCTGACTGGAGGAGTGCTGCAGAGAAGGTTGTCYTTCTGGAAACTTCTCCCATCTCCACAGAGGAACTTTGGAGCTCTGTCAGAGTGACCATCAGGTTCTTGATCACCTCCCTGACTAAGGCCTTTCTCCCCCGATTGCTCAGTTTGGCTGGGCGGCCAGCTCTAGGAAGAGTCTTGTTGGTTCCAAACTTCTTCCATTTAAGAATGATAGAGGCCACTGTATTCTTGGGGACCTTCAATGGTTCCCTTCCCCGTATCTGTAACTTGACACAAACATGTCTCGGAGCTCTACGGACAATTCCTTTGACCTCATGCCTTGGTTTTTGCTTTGACATGTACTGTCAACTGTGCGACCTTATATAGACAGGTGTTTGCCTTTCCAAATCATGTCCAATTAATTGAATTTACCACAGGTAGACTCCAATCAAGTTGTAGAAACATCTCAAGGACGATCAATGGAAACAGGATGCGCCTGATCTCTATTTCGAGTCTCATAKYAAAGGGTCTAATAAGTAATGTATTTCTGTTTTGTTTTTGTTTTTTGCAAACATTTCTAAAAACCTGTTTTCACTTTATCATTATGGGGTATTGTGTGTAGATTGATGAGGAATTCTTTTTACTTAATCCATTTTAAAATAAGGCTGTAACGTAACACAATGTGGAAAAGTCAAGGGGTTTGAATACTTTCCGAATGCACTGTATTTCACAAACGTTTTACAACGGTTTCACATAACACAATGGCTGCATTGCACCACATCATGAGAGGATCTAGGCTAGGTCATCCATAATAGAAATAGTTTGACAGTCGATTCACGCCTCCAAAGGTGGTCTCAAGTTGAGTTTAGTCCAGTTTTTCACATCTGTTGTGTAGGTCTCAATATGCATCAGGAGAAATCTGTTGTGGAAACAACCTGGCTTGGCACCAATGTTCCCTCTAAGCTGCGCGCTTGCGCATCCACACACCTCCTCCAGGACTGCCTCGCTGATGCCAGGCCGTGCAGAGACGCAAGAGATTGAACTTCACTGAGTTCGCCCCATTTGTTTGCACTATATACACCACATGAGTATGTAAAAGTATGTAGATATCTGCTCGTCGACCATCTCATTCCAAAATCATGGGCATTAATATGAATTAGTCCCCCCTTTGCTGCTATAACAGGCTCCTCTCTTCTGGGAAGGCTTTCCACTAGATGTTGGAACATTGCTGCGGAGATTTGGTTCCATTCAGCCACGASTATTAGTGAGGTCGAGTGTTAATTAGGCCTGATGCCTGGCTCACAGTCGGCTTTTCAATTCATTGCAAAGGTGTTTGATGGGGTTGAGGTCAGGGCTCTGTGCAAGCCTGTCAAGTTCTTCCACACCAATCTTGATAAACCATTTCTGTATGAACCTCGCTTTGTGCATGGGGGCCTTGTCATGCTGAAACAGGAAAGGGCCTTCCCCAAACTGTTGTCACAAAGTTGGAAGCACAGAATTGTCTAGAATGTCATTGTATGCTGTAGAGTTAAGATTTCCTTTCACTGGAACTAAGGGGCCTAGACCAAACAATGAAAAACAGCCCCAGACCATTATTCCTCCTCCAACCAACTTTACAGTTGGCACTATGCATTGGGGCAGGAAACGTTGTCCTGGCATCCACGAAACCCAGATTCGTCCGTCGGAATGCCAGATGGTGAAGCGTGATTCATCACTCCAGAGAACGCGTTTCCACTGCTCCAGAGTCCATTTGCGGCGAGCTTTACACCACTCCAGCCGATACTTGGCATTGCGCATGGTGATCTTAGGCTAGTGTGCGGCTGCTCAGCCATGGAGACCCATTTCATGAAGCTCCCGACAAACAGTTATTGTGCTGATGTTTTTTCCCGAGGTAGTTTGGAACTCAGTAGTGAGTGTTGCAACCGAGGACAGATGATTTTCCATTTTACTTTGTAAAGTTGTTTCTTGCATCATACAACACAATACAATGTACTTTACAGTCACCTATTTCACCCATGGTGTTACAGATCAAGTAAAACATTTTCATGCAATGTAGGCCTGCATTGAACACCACATATAGGCTACTGTAGGCTATACAGTGAGGGAAAAAAGTATTTGATCCCCTGCTGATTTTGTACGTTTGCCCACTGACAAAGATATTATCAGTCTATAATTTTAATGGTAGGTTTATTTGAACAGTGAGAGACAGAATAACAACAAAAATATCCAGAAAAATGCATGTCAAAAATGTTATAAATTGATTTGCATTTTAATGAGGGAAATAAGTATTTGACCCCTTCTCAATCAAAAAGATTTCTGGCTCCCAGGTGTCTTTCATACAGGTAACGAACGGAGATTAGGAGCACACTCTTAAAGGGAGTGCTCCTAATCTCAGTTTCTTACCTGTATAAAAGATACCTTCCCACAGAGAATAATCATATCAGATCAAACTCTCCACATGGCCAGACCAAGAGTTCGCCAGGATTCAGGACAAGATTGTAGTCCTAACAAGGCGGAATGGGCTAAAGACACTCGCGCCAAGCAGCTTGGTGAGAAGGTGACAAGTTTCTGTGGATTAATTCGCAAATGGAAGAAACACAAAGACCTGTCAAATCTCCCTCAGCCTTGGCATTGGGATCCATGGCAAGATCTCAGCTCTCGTGAAAGTTGCAATGATCATGACAGAACGGTAGGAATCAGCCCAGACGTACCAGGCAGTGATTTTCGATCAATGATCTCAAGGCAGCCTCGGGACATCAAGTCCCTCAAGAAACAATTGGTAATACACACTTATGCGTGAAGGACTGAAACCCAGCAGCGCCAGCAAGGTCGCCTGCTCAAGAACAGCACATATACAATGCCCGATCTGAAAGTTTGCCAATGAACATCTGAATGATTCAGAGGACAACTGGGTGAACGTGTTGTGGTCAGATGAGACAAATTGAGTTCTTTGGCATCAACCCAACTTGCGTGTTTGGAGAGGAGGAATGCTGCTATGACCCAAGACCATCCCACCGTCAAACATGGAGGTGGAAACATTATGCTTTGGGGGTGTTTTTTCTGCTAAAGGGACAGGACAACTTACCGCATCAAAGGGACGATGGACGGGGCCATGTACCGTCAAATCTTGGTGAAAACCTCTTCCTCAGCCAGGGTATTGAAAATGGGTCGTGGATGGGTATTCCAGCATGACAATGACCCAAAACACACGGCCAAGGCAACAAAGGAGTGGCTCAAGAAGAAGCACATTAAGGTCCTGGAGTGGCCTAGCCAGTATCCAGACCTAATCCCATAGAAAATCTGTGGAGGGAGCTGAAGGTTCGAGTTGCCAACGTCAGCCTCAAAACTTAATGACTTGAAGAAGATCTGCAAAGAGAGTGGGACAAATCCCTCTGAGATGTGTGCAAACCTGGTGGCCAACTACAAGAAACGTCTGACCTTGTGATTGCCAACAAGGGTTTTGCCACCAAGTACTAAGTCATGTTTTGAAGAGGGGTCAAATACTTATTTCCCTCATTAAAATGCAAATCAATTCATAACATTTTTGACATGCGTTTTTCTGTTTTTTTTTGTTGATACTGTCTCACTGTTCAAATAACCTACCATTAAAATTATAGCTACGATCATTTCTTTGTCAGTGGACAAACGTACAAAATCAGCAGGGGATCAAATACTTTTTTCCCTCACTGATCAAAGAAATCAAAACTTTTTCCACGTGAACATTTTATTGGATTTGCTCTATTGGTTTTGTTGGTAGGGCTACATTTTGCTGAAATAGCCACAATAGCCTATTGGCTACTGTCTAAAACTGTAAGGTACAGCCTCATTGTTCACTGTAAACGTGTGCCGGAAGTTGCACAAAATAATCACACGTTAAAGTTTCCACTCACAAGACCTAATATTTGCTCAGTGCCCCAAAATTAGAGGGAACATGCTTGGCACATCTTGTATTTTCAGTAGTTCAGTGCCCCCCCCCCCTTCTCTACTCACCTCCCTCAGACTGGTACATTCAGATCTGCTTCATGTTGTAGTTATGAACTCTCTCTCTCCACACACACACACACACACAACCACACACACACAACACCACACACACACACACACACACACTGTGGTATTTGGTTGTTCAGGACTGAGTTTCTGCAAGTTTAAATATTTAGATCCTTGGCTCAGTGCCTGGACTTTAAGCTGTGTGTGTGTGCGTGCATGTGTGCATATCTCTGTGTATTTTTTAAATTTCATTTAACCTTTATTTAACTAGGCAAGTCAGTAAAGAACAAATTCGTATTTACAATGCATGGTACTGGGGTATCACTTTTTGGTACTATAGGAGGGTTGCCATAGAGATTAGGGTGGGGGTCTTAAAAACATTGTTGTTCAGTACATTAGGCCTTGGCGGCTGTCATAGCAACAGTTTTGCTATGTTGAGGGATTATCGGCAAAGGCCAATATTGGCCTGATACTCTATCTGTATTCCCAGTCATRTGAAATCCATAGGTTAAGGCCCAATAAACCCTGTAACTGTTTTAAAGTCACCATTGGCCTCATGGTGAAATCCCTGTTCAGTTTTCTTCCTCTCCTGCAACTGAGTTAGGAAGGACACCTGTATCTTTGTCGTGACTGGGTGCATCCAAAGTGTAATTAATAWTTTCACCATGCTCAAAGGGATATTTAATGTCTGCAATGTTTTATTATTATATATTTTTACCCATCTACAATAGGTGCCCTTCTTTGTGAGGCATTGGAAAACCTCCCTGGTCTTTGTGTGGTACAGAGATGAGGTAGTCATAAAATAATTATGTTAAACACTATTATTGCACACAGAGTGAGTCCATGCAACTTATTATGTGACTTGTTAAGCACATTTTTACTCTTGAACTTATTTAGGCGTGCCATAACAAATGGGTTGAATACTTATTGACTCAAGAAATTTCAGCTTTACATTTTTTATTAATTTGTAAACATTTCTAAAAACACAATTCCACTTTGACATTATGTCAAACTCATCATCAATTCATCAATATTATTATTATTTTTGAATGTTTTCCTGATCGTAGGAAAATAMTACTACTAATACTACTACTTTCATAATCATCCATGATCACAAATCAAATCATTGGACCCATTTGCATTGAGTAGATGGAGTGATGCTTACTATATATGCAAATGTTGTTGATCAGGAGGCGAATTTATTTTACCTTTATTTAACTAGGCAAGTCAGGTAAATTGATGGGAACGAACTGTGGGTTAACTGCCTTGTTCAGGGGCAGAACGACAGATTTTTACCTTGTCGGCTTGGGGATTCGATCTTGCAACCTTTCGGTTACATTTACATTAACGTCATTTAGCAGACGCTACTTATCCAGAGCGACTTACAAATTGGAAATTTCACATATTCATCTGGGTCCCCCCGTGGGGAATGCAACCCAACAACCCTGGCGTTGCAAGCGCCTGGCTCTACCAACTGACATCAATTATAATGCTCAATATACTAATGTATGCATTACATCTACGCCATTATAATGCATACTATACCATGCGTCTGATTTTCAAACTGTCGAGATCAATCTTTCGTCACAAAAACGCACATTGCGCGTTCTAATTTATACTGTCAAATCTTGCCTCCTCTTCTGACCCCCCATAAAATCGCTAACGTCGCATCAGGTGCGCCGCTTAAAAACATACATATTGCGTCGTTCTCTAGCTCCTTGTGTTCTGGGCTCCTGATGTTCTAATTCTCCTGCGTGTTTATCTCCTGGTGTGCTGATCTCCTGGTGTTCTGATCTCATGGTTTCTGATCGCCCTGGCTGTTTCGGACTCCTGGTGTTCTGATCTCATGGTGTTCTGATCTCGACTGGTTTCTGAATCTCCTGGTTTCTGCGCTCCCGCGATCTCCATCTCCGTTGTTCTGGGCTGCGCTGGTCACTGTTCTGATGTTCCTGAACTGCTCACTGGTGTTCTGGGCTCCGGTTCTGCGGCCTGTTCTGACTCCTGTGTTCTGATCTCCTGGTGTTCTGGGGCTCCTGGTGTTCTCCGTGGCTAAGCTCCGTTGTTCTGGACTCCTGCCCCGCAATGTCTCTTGAATCTCCTACTGCCGGTTCACTAGGGCACCTCACCCGGTCGTGCATCTCAATCGGGAGTCTCCACGGTGTATCCTCTCCGGCGCCTGCCCCTGGCTGTCTTACTGGCTCCTGGTGTTCTGGGCTTCCCTGGGCTGCCCCTGGGCCTCCCGGTGTCTCACCTAAGACCCCACCTAGATGGTTCTGGGCAATCCTGGCTGCTCATCTCGGACCCGCTGCCCAATGCCGACGGTGCCAACCCTGCGCTCCCTGGCGCTCCGTTTCCCAATGATCTCGCTGTGTTCGGAACTCCTTGGTGCTTCTGAGCTCCTCGGTGCTCTCGGATCCTGTGTCCTGATCTCCTGAGTGTTCTGGGCTCCTGGTGTTCTGAGCTCCTGGTGTTCTGGGCTCCTGGTGTTCTGAGCTCCTGGTGTTCTGGACTCCTGGTGTTCTGAGCTCCTGGTGTTCTGTGCTCCTGGTGTTCTGGGCTCCCTGTGCTGTGGTGTGTTTGTAGAAGGAAGTGGTGTGTGTGTGTGTACAGGATGTTTCTACCCTGAATGCCAGACAGGGACTCTTTATAAAAAAACTAGTGTGGAGAAGAGAGGAGCAAAGCTGCCACTTTCACTGCTCCCCTGATTCTCATTAGCCTCTTTGTGGTGTGTGTGTGTTTGTGTGTTTGTGTGCCAAAACAAAAGTAAGAACAGGGAGTTGCATCTGTGACTCCATCCTTTTCTTTCTCCCTCTATCTTTCCATTTCTCCTTCCCTCTGGGGCCTCTCTGCCCTCAGCGCATTCGGTGGAAAACCGAGGGGGGAATTTTCCGCGGGAAGCGAGGGGAAGTGAGTCATCACGGCTCATACCCTGTATGTGTGTGTGTGTGTCTAACAGCCAGGAGCAGACTGTGTGCACATGTGTCACAGACCCCATCTGTACCCAATCAGAGCCCGGCTGTAACTTTCTGTAGTTCAAGTCTATAAAACTTTCTTCATCTAACAAATGTGCTGGACATAAATACACGTTGAGATGCATTGCATACATATAGACGTAAAATATTTAACATTCATATAGGCTACACACTAGTAGACAATTTTGAAGCAGTGAAAATTTAATGGGCAGTTCTGTCAGATGGAACAGTAGCACAAACAGTACTAAGATGAAAGCCTCACAGGCAGTGGTTTGCAAAGTACCCAATTGTCAATAAAAAAAAAAAAATAAGATACTTTAATAGACAATGACTCCGGTACAAGTGAAAGTCACCCAGTAAAATACTACTTGAGTAAAAGTCTAAATCTATTCCGTTTTAAATATACTTACGTTTAAAAAGTACATGTAATTGCTAAAATATCCTTAAGTATCAAAAGTAAAAGTATAAATAATTTCAAATACATTTTTAAGCAAACCAGACGGCACAATTTTACAAACTAAGCATTTGTGTTTAGTGAGTCTGCCAGATCAGAGGCAGTAGGGATGACTAGGGATGTTCTCTTGTTAAGTGTGTAAATTATACAATTTTTCTGTCCTGGTAAGCCTTCAAAATGTAACGAGTGCTTTTGGGTGTCAGGAAAAATGTATGGAGTAAAAGGTACATTATTTTCTTTAGGAATGTAGTGGAATAAATGTTGTCAAAAATATACATAGTTGACTAAAGTACAGATACCCCAAAAAGCAACTTAACTAGTACTTTAAAGTATTTTTACTTAAGTACTTTACACCACTGCTCACAGAGAGAGATAGCATCAGAAATAACACAATTACCACGAAAACAACACATTAACTATCAGTACTAGGCTAWAATGACACCATTAGGATATTATGTTGTGTTATGTAAGACAGACCCCTACCCTACCCTGTCCTATCACTCAGACCTTTTTAGACCGACAGGAGAGGACCTGAATAGATGGCCTCAGACACACACACACACACAATGTTTGTTTTACTATCCTTGTGGGGACCAAGCAATACATTCCCATTCATAATCCTAATTTCCTTTAACCCCTAACCCTCAACTTAAACCTAACCTTAACTCCAAACCCCTAACCATAAACCCAACCCTAACTCCTAACCCTAAAACGAACCCCTAACCCTCATTCTGACCCTATACCTAACCCCTAAGCCTAAAATAGCATTTTTCCTTGTGGGGACCAGTGAAATATCCCCACTTGATCCGAATTTTCCTTGTTTCACTTCTGGTCCCCACAAGGATAGTAAAACCAAAACACACACACACGAGGGGAGGATGTGAATAGTACACAACTGTGAGTGTTCCCTCTGTGGACTCTGGCCACAGGAAAGCAGGAGAGGGAAAGAGAGAAGAGACCTACACATGTATTCTCTGAGAGCAGAGGAAAGGGAAAGAGGGGAAAGATGAGGGGATGTGCACAGACAGGCAGGCAGAGGTGTGAAAGGCATGACTGGTAGTCCGTTTGATTGTCTCTCTCCTTCTCTCCCCTAGAGACAACTGAAGGTTCTCTGGACCTGTCTACACATGTTCCCACACAGCCACACCAGACACACACACACTCGTTGCTCACACACAGCCACACCAGACACACACACACTCATCGCTCACACATAGCCACACCAGACACACACACTCGTCGCTCACACACAGCCACACCAGACACACACACTCGTCGCTCACACACAGCCACACCAGACACACACACACAGCCACACCAGACACATAGACACACAGGACTCTAGTATAGGCCTCCCGTTTTCTAACCCCATCCCTAGTTCCTTTACACCTCCCTCTCTTTACACGTATTCCACCATTCCAATTCTCCCAATTCTGAATGACATTCCTACCTCTTTCGTAACTTATTATTCACTCTTTCACAATTAACCCTCTCTTTTCTCTACGCTCGGCATCCTCCACTTTGTCCACTATTCCGTCTTCTACATTGCCATTCCCTCTGAACTGCCTGTCCCTCTCACCCAATCTCTCCTCCATCTATCTACAGTCTGCAGCTGTTTCATTCAGTAAGGCCACATTAGCAACATAATAAATACAGGATATCACCAGTAAACACTTCCAAGAGTTGTTGTTATGCTTGTGTATGTTTGTGTGTATCAGTGTGCAAAACAGACTCTTCACCCTGCCTCCGACAGGTAGATTGATGACATCCTGGCTTTAGCTGCCTGCCAAGGTCAACTTCAGAGTCCTTTAGTGGGAGAGAGCAAGAGAGGAGAGAAGGGAATGAGGGAGGGAGATGATTGGGAGAGAGGGGCAAGGGGGGAGAGGAGAGGGGGTGAGAGGGGAGGAAAGGGGAGGAGAGGGGAGGAGAGGGAAAGGAAAAGAGGAGAGAGGGAGAGGAGAGGGGGGAGGAGAGGAGGGAGAGGGAGAGGGGGCGAAGAGGGAGGAGGGGGAGGAGAGGAGAGGGGGCAAGTGGGGAGGAGAGGGGGAGGAGAGGAGAGGGAGGCTAGAGGGGAGGAGAGGGGGGTGAGAGGAAAGGAGAAGGGGGAGGAGAGGAGGCGGGCAAGGGGATAGGAGAGGGGGTGAGAGGAAAGGAGAAGGGGGAGGAGAGGAGAGGGGGCAAGGGGGAGGAGAGGGGAGGAGTGGGGGGCGAGAGGAGATGGGGGGCAAGAGTGGGGGGTGAGAGGGGGACGAGAGGAGATGAGAGGGGGACGAGATGGGGGGCGAGAGGGGAGGAGTGGGTCGAGAGGAGAGTGGGGACGAGAGGGGGAGGAGAGGGGGAGAGAGAGGGCCCTTTGTCTCCTGTCCCCCAGACTGCTCTCTCTCTCTGGGGCGGGTCTAGGTAGGTGGATCCTACTCCTTAAGGCGTGGCCTAGGCGGAGAATGTGCTAGCGTACTCCCTTAAGAGACCTTCTTTTGAAATCTATAAAAATATACTGTTTGTTTATTATGAGACGCCTTAGCCAGTATACACTTCCTCAAATGAGTCATAATTAATCTAAGATCACTCAAGAAATGTTTAAATGTCATAAATGTTTAAAAATTTTGCGAGGAGATCTTAGCCGGCAATTTTACATCTAACTAAGATTTTGTGTGCAGTATTTCTCAATTAAAAAATGTACACGAAAACGACTTGTCTCTCGTTGAATGACAAAGACTTTATTGAAGAAGCCCTATTGTTGACCAATCACAGATGAAGTGGCGTAGACTTCGGCTATCAACTTTGGCTTTTTTGGGGGTGTGCCCGAAAACAAAAACGTCTCAAAAATGTCGTCATAATATATGCACAAACTCTTCCGAACTGTTTCGGCTGGGAAGCATGCAGACACCTTTAGCTTCTCCGTAAACACCTCAGACCCCTCTTCTCCCTTCTTCCCCTTCTCCCTTCTTCCTCACTTTTCTCCATACCTATCCCTCTGCATATACTAGACCCCTGTCCTCCCGTCTCCATCTATTCTCTCCATTCCTCTTCCATCCCTCTGTCAACACATGCTTCTCTCCCTTACTCGCTCCTTGACTCCCTTGACCTTACTCCCCCCCCCCTTCCTCGTCTTTCCTCCCATCTCTTAACTTTCTGAGGGACACCTCAGCGACACATTGCTGGAGTAGATGTGCCTTCTCTTCTTTTGTTGATTTAGAGCGTCTCACAGTCTATCAACAAACGTCCTTGCTCTGTTACACACACACACACACACACACACACACACACACACACACACACACACACACACACACACACACACAGGCATTAACACACATACATAGGATGCTCCTCAGAGGAGGAAAGGGAAGGACATCCTCCTTCTGTGAATTTCATGAAAATAGTCAAACATTAAAAGTTATCCTTTTTAAATAAAACTGTACAAAATATATTCACGTGTCACCAAATAATTTATTAAAACACTGTTTTGCAATGAAGGTCTACAGCAGCCTCAACAGTACTCTGTAGGGTAGCACCATGGTGTAGCCTGAGGACAGCTAACTTCCGTCCTCCTCTGGGTACATTGACTTCAATACAAAACCTAGGAGGCTCATGGTTCTCACACCCCTTCCATAGACTTACACAGTAATTATGACAACTTCCAGAGGACATACTCCAACCTATCAGAACTCTTGCAGCATGAACTGACATTTACATTTAAGTCATTTAGCAGACGCTCTTATCCAGAGCGACTTACAAATTGGAAAGTTCATACATATTCATCCTGGTCCCCCCGTGGGGAATGAACCCACAACCCTGGCGTTGCAAGCGCCATGCTCTACCAACTGAGCCACACGGGACCTGACATGTTGTCCACCCAATCAAAGGATCAGAGAATTAATCTAGTACTGAAAGCATAAGCTACAGCTAGCTAGCATTGCAGTGCATAACATGTGGTGAGTAGTTGACTCAAAGAGAGAGAAAGGCAATAGTTTAACAGTTTTGAACAAATTAATTTCTTAAAATATTAAGGAGATACAAGAGAAGGAGAAAGAGAGAGAGAGAGCTCTATTTAGTTGTATACATTTTTTCACTTTCACTTAGCTATCGAATACAGCTAGCTAGTTTAGCCTACTCAAACAGAGAGGGATGCTATGTTAGCTAGCTGACTATGGCTATCCAACACTGGAATTCTTCCAAGTCAATGTAAGCTTTTGGTTTTAATAATTTATTGCCACCGGGGCCCGCTGGTGTAGCTGCTAAACTGCTTGCTACTGACTGTACACTATACTATATGATTGTAGCGGGTTTACTAACGTGTTAGTTCTAGTAGCTATGTTGACTATGACGTTAGCTAATATGGTGACAGCGATGTAGGCTGTTTGTAGCAGTTAGCGGTTATGATATAAAGGTTTGGTTTGGAAAGTTTTTATTTCCTCGTCACAGACAGCTGATGTGTTGTGCACTRAAGTCCACAAACGGAGGGGAAAAGTGAGAGGTGGAGAGCGCGTAGATGCGAGAAGTAATTATACAACAAAGGGATCATGCTGTTTGTATGTGGCTGCTATGAAAGTGAAGCAAAGGTAACGAAATGGTGATAAACATACCTGAATTTGTCCAATAGAAACACGTTTGCAACTGTTTGGACTAATGATTACACCCTAGATCAGCTAGATGCAGGCAAGAATGTGCAAGGTGGTATTGAATGTGTCACTGTCTTTCACCTTGATTACTCAAATGTCTCTCGACCTGTACACCTGCGTTGTAAACGTYCATTCATARGCTAGGTTGTAGCATCTTCATGATGGGTATAGGGAAAATTTGAGAATCATGTAGTAGCCTAAACCTATCGTTGTTACATTGAGCTGGGTGAATGGAATATGAATGACCGTCATCCAATATGCTGATATAGAAATAAGGCTATGCTCATAAAAAGAATTATTGTCCTCATCCTAAATGTCACAACTGTCACTGATAAACATACGTACACACATTTCGCTAATTCTAGTTCCCAGGCAGGGAACGAGAGGGAGACATGAGAGAACAGTGAGTACGGGGCGGGCAGCATTAGAACATATGGCTAGCTAATGGTGTTTACATTAGAAAGACTTTCAGAAAGGCTGTACTTTCCTCAGCTCTACTGGTGTTTGTGTGCGTGTGTGTGCTCTCATGTACTTTMCTTTCTTCAGCTCTAGTGGAGTGTGACAGCTAAATGGGAAGGTGTCGGACCAGAAGCAATAGGATTTAACTAATGGACACTGCTGTTGGGGGAGAGGAGAGAGTGCACTGCATGCTGTCTTTATCTGTAACACTGTTATCAATGGGTTACAGTAACACACTAGTTATTTAGCGGTCTTCTCTGGCCATTTGTCTTTGAGTTATACAGGGTTCATATGATCACAGACTTTTAAAATGGTGTTTTCCAGCCCTGGAAAAGTTTTAGAAAATTATTAAATCCCCAAAGTTTTGGAAAAGTCATGGAAATGTATTCAATAATTTCAGTTAATGTCATTTATTTAGGCAAAGTAAAAAAAATATTTTATGACTCAAATAAAAATCAACATATCAGACATGATGGGAATGACACTTTAGCGCGTCGGTGCACATCACCTGCAAGTGAGACGAGTGGGCAATTGCTCAAGGATAGATGAGATACAGTCGACATTGCAGCAGTAGGTAGGCCTAGCCTATAAAATATGATTGAGAACGGACTAATAACTAGGTAGCCAATTCAAAACATATCTTGTACCCTCTAGTTAACTGTTTAGCTATTATTAGCATGTATTCATGTTTTCATCATGTCCCCAAAAACTTTCTCCCGAAACTCACAAATAAGGACATACAAAGTTGATTTACTTTTTTCAACGATTCATATGATTTATATAAACKATTATTTTTGACGAAACGAACGATTCACTTCACAATTGAATTAGTTGGGATTCGGTTCAATCGTGATTAATCGAATCATATGAATCACAAACACTCATTTTAGGAAAAAAGATTAGATGTAGCCTTTCTTTTGCATTATGTGGCTTCAAAACTTGTTTTGTAGATACTTTCAGTTGAGTTGGGCATCCAATGTAATGGACATTGCAACTCAATAGATACTAGTCAGCCTGCAAAGGTAGTTAAGATTTTTTTAAATGACTTAACTATAAAGGGTACATTTCCTGAATACTATTTGTGGGCTTGCTTCAGCAGAATAAAAATATTTGTAGACTACCAWAGCCATTTGATCTTTGAAATATTGAATGAGCGAATTATTTCAAAAGGCATAAAATGTATTAGGTCGCAATGTTTTACATCAATAGTGGTCAACCATCTTCAAGGAGAGCTAATGGATGTGCAGGCTTTTATTCCAGTCCCCCTCTAACAAACCACATTTTAGATATTAGCTGCTCAACCGGACCTTGATAAACTGGCTCTGATGTGTTTCATCAGGGCTTGATCAAAAGCCGGCGTACCCATGTACTGTAGCTCTCCAGGCTGAGGGTTGACCATACGTGTTTTATACAGATGTCTAACATCTTTGTACTTTGTGGGGGTTAAGTGCCTTGCAGAACGACAGGAGATGGTACATGGGATCAGAGAGCAGCCTCCCAGTGTCGATTTTATACGTACATAGAGACGCCGCCAATTGTTGTTCATGGAAATTTGGTGAAAAGTCATGAAATTCCATCTGTGAAAATGTGTATGAGCCCTGGTTATAGGAAGAGCCTTAGAGATGAATGAAATCGCAGAGGGAGAGCCTAGAAAACAGTCATTTCATACTGAGTTAGTGAGGTGAAGAAAAGGTGTTGTTGTAGCTCAATCCCTTGGTCTGATAACTGGTCGGTCCCCTGTGTTACTTCATAATAGCTAGGCTAACTTAGAAATAGATATTATAGTAATTTTCATATAACTTGGCAAGTCAGTTAAGAACAAATTCTTATTTACAATGACGGCCTACCCTGTTGACACTGGGCCAATTGTGCGCCGCCATATGGGACTCCCAATCACGGATGGATGTGATAAAGCCTGGTTTCGAACCAGGGACTRTAGTGATGCCTCTTGCACTGAGATGCAGTGCATTAGACCGCTGCGCCACTCGGGAGCCCAAATGGAATGTAGTAGTTCTGGGAGAACTAACTATTAGTTGSTAAAGGCGACTTGATACATAAATGCATGTCATTCATTCTTTGAGTTTTGGTCCCCTTGGTCTGGTCAGTACCCTGCATTACTGCTTTGAGAGAATGTGCTTTTCTGTTATCAGGTCCCATGAGACCGTCTGGTGCCACTGAGACCTGTGAGTGTGTGTGTGTGGTCACATGCTCACATGCTACTTTGTGTATTGTGTGTTTGCGGCTGGCCGCGTGTGATCAGGAGGGAGAAGGAGGTGTTATAGTGTACCGCTGGCCTCTTTCTTCACATCTCTATCGCTTTCTCACCTCTGTCTCTCTCTTCTCTCTCTATTCTCTCTACTCTTTCTCTCAATTCAATTCAAAGGAGCTTTATTGGCGTGTGGAACATTATGTTTGCATTGCCAAAGCAAGCAAAATAAACAATAGCCACAAGTCAGAAGAAACAAAAAACAACATAAACAATAAAACAGGACCAGTAAACATTATCCATTTGAAACCTTCATGAATGCAAGGACATTTCAGATATGTATAGTGTTTTTAACAAGGTGCAGATAGTTGTAGTATGAATAGTAGGGGAAGATATGTGAACAGATAAATTATATTTGTTGTGTTTACAATGTTGTTTGTGCTCCACTGGTTGCCCTATTTTTTTCTCTCTCTCTCTCTGGTTCTCCTCATGCTTTCCTTCATTCTTTCTCTCAGCCTTTCTCTACAGTATCTCTTTCACTTTAAAGAAAGGATAGAAGGAAAAGGAGGCTCCATTGACRACGCAGGGCGGCAATGAGTTATTTACCTGACTCAGTACTATTTCAATGACTGGCTACTGCGGCCCCCTTCTGGCCAAACTGAGACACAGCAAAACTAGAGGCCAGAACAGAGAGAGGGCTTTTCAACAGATGTCTAGCATCATACGTGATTGTGTTTCTATGTGGCAAGTTCAGTGTTTTCAGTATGTGACTTGTTCAATGCACATTGAGGACAATGAAAATCCCTACTATACTAATAAATGCATCTTTCTTTCTTTCCCTCCCCAGGTGGATAATGCTAAGATCCTCCACTATGTGGGTGCAGGGGTAGCGTTCCCCACCAGTATGCTGTTTGTGTGTCTGCAGTCAGCTCTAACCTACAGGCTGGCCAAGACTCAGGGAGAATACAGCCTGGCTCACCTACGACTGGGCATGACACTACTGGCCTTCATCACGTTGGTGCTTAGTATCCTGCAAAAGATATTGAACCGTACTCAATAAGATCTGTGTTGTCTTCACAACCAAGGCACTGCATAGACTAGCATCCTGTCCAGGGGGGTGTACTTGTACGTCAAGCTGTCTCACACTACAGGAACAGGAGATAGACTCCCACTCTTATGAGCCGCTCTGGCTCGCACAAGCAAAGGCTACTACAGATGTAGGATCTTAATTTGATCACCCTGTTGCAGGAGACCTTTCCTGCAATGCAGAAAATGTCTAACTTTTAGTGTATTTGAGGCTTAAAAATGATTCTGAAGTTTGTCATTTCCACTTGATTCAGACAGAATTTTCACTAATGAAAAATGTATCAACCCCTACAAAAATGTCCATTAATTATATAATAATTCACATTTCCTGTTGCGACTGGCTCAAATTAAGATCCTACATCTGTACCTATCTTCACAATCAGAGAGGAGAGAGGGARGAGTAAGGGAAGATGGAGAAAGAGAGGTGTTGTTGAAATCGAGGGGGAATGGGGGAGGGAAGGAACAAAGGGATGGAGAGCAGGGAAATGGGGAGGAAATCTCCAGTAGTGCATAGGGGCTAGGGGTTGATTTGGGACTTGGCCATCCTCTTCTCATGGCAGTCAGTCTTTATGTCAATCAGTCAGTCTGTTAGTTGTGCTCCTTGACCTTCCTGCCTTTAGGTGGCGTGTTCTTTGTCCAGGAGAGCTTCGTCCTGCAGCACGCGTCGGCCATCTTTGAGTGGGTGTTCTGCGTCACCATCATGCTCTTCTACGGAACCTTTGCCTTCGAGTTTGCCGGTGTTACAGGAGATACTGTGATGGTGCTCGCCAGAGGGGGAGCCCTGGGGCCAAATGGGAGAGACCACAAAGCAGAGTCCCTAGGAGGTCCCATCCCGCACCCCCCTGAGAGCATGTCAATGCTGTAGTCCCTGGGAGAGAGGCCAGAAAGCTGGCCTGTGCCATTATCAATCTGGGGTAGGTGGACTTTTGAGTATCCATCGCTAATACACCAAAACACCCCCATTCCAGGGTGTGAAGTGGACTATGCCAATGCCACATATAAACTCAGCGTTGATGGAATGGATTCTACCATTTCCACCAGGCCCGGCGGTGTGGACACCATGGGGGAGAGATGTGGGTTCGTACTGTTCCCATGTCCCCAGCCCTGTCCCAGCTTCCAAAGACCCTGCTTGTGTTTGCACATCACTAATGAACCATAATCTTATTTTCCTTCATTCCCTGTTTTCCGGCCAAAGGAGCCTCATCACTCATTACAGGAAGTGATCCTGGGGCCGCTGAGTCTCAGCCTGTTGCTATCTGATGACATCACTGTAATCTCGACTCAGATTAAGAGAGGAGGGCAGGCCACCAGATGGCTATATAGAGAGTGAAAGAAAGAGAGATGGAGTGAGACATCATGGGAGTGAGGCTGAGAGAAAAATAGAGAAACGCATTAGAGAAGAGAGAGCTGCGTGGGAGAGCTAGGCCTGTGCAATGTAGAGCCTAATCCAATAAACAAAAACTCTTGAATTGGCCAAATACACATTTATTTTCAGAGACTGTTAGCGAGCAGACATTGATGTTTCCCTCGGTGCTAGAGTCCAAACGAGACAATGAACCTGCCTTCCTTCGTCCTTTAAAACACAACAATACCATGAGAGCCAGGCCTCGTCGCACAGCTCCCAATACGTCACATGGAATATTTGGAATATTTCAAATGGTTAAAATGACCCCCTTCACATGTAGCGAAAGACTGAGGACTCACTACCATGAATGTGTTGATGACATGGATGCTTCACTGGTGAACAGTATACTGGTCAATGAACCGTGGTTTTAAACCGGGGAATATCTGGATACCAGTCTTACCTTATTTTTCTACTGATGCTACTTAAACATTGTGCCTTATAAAGCTGTACATTGGAATGCAGACTTTTGCAGACTGTAAAAATATATATTTTCCTTATGATTATTCGAGACAATTGAGTATATGAAAAGCCAAACCTCCAATAGTGTTTTATACATAATATCCCAAACACTTTTATTTTCTACATGTTTCACTGTACGGTTCAGCCAAAACGTATGGATGTTGGGAGTGGAGAAGAGGACTGGAAGAACCCAACTGTAAACCAGCTAATACCAGCCAGAGCTCTGTCTGGGCTGATCAAGATAAATCACAGGAATCAGAAAAGTTTCAGAGTCTGAAAAACAGAGGACCAGAATCGAGAATCTATTATCACTGAAACAACTTCTCTGCTCCCGATTTCACTACTTTTCTTTTTGTCAGGCTGGGGTTCAATCGGTTTCTGTTTCAGTCAACAACAGTTTTTGTTTTGCAAGGCGACAATGTAGAGTTGAATGCTGAAACTAGGCTACATAACAGTACGCTACCCAGGTTATCTTCTTGGTTTTTTGCCCCCTGTCCCTTTAGCCTATCATGGCATAGGGGCCTAAAGGGAACAGGATGGAACTGCTGCTTGCTGCTGGTCTTCTTCCAAAGAATGTAGACATAAACCACCCGTATCCATTCTCCCGACTAACTGCACTGTGTCAAACCATCCAGCTGCCTTTCAGATCTGTGCTAAGAGATCTTAAAATGCAATTATACGTCTCCACTGTTTCAATGCTGCCTTATTAGCTTCAGTGTCTGTGGATTGCAGAAAGACATGTAGAGCATATAGTTCCATTCACAAGTGTTTCACATTCACCTCAGTCATCACAACGGCTTGAAAGTGAATCTGAGCAAATTGGACTGAATGGAGTCACTGCCCAATGAAGTTAATCTAATAGAAACCCAGTAGTAGACAATGGCGTTTGAAGAGGGAAAAAGTGGTCCATTAGCCCCTCCTAGTGGAGACACAGATTACTGCACAGAGCTCTATGCTGTTCTATAGACCCCTTTCTGTGTTTGCAAACATTACCTCATGAAGGAGATACACACAAGTTGGTGGCAGAACACAGGGGTGTTCTTATAGAAAGCCAGCAAAAAAAAGCCTCTATTGACATGTTGCTTTTGAGTGCATTTCACACTACTTTTGGATTATAATTGGATTTAAGGCGTGTATGAATGTCCTGCTTAATATAATGTTTGTGTCATCGCAAATCAACTGGATTATACTTAAAAAACACTTCAACTTCAACCAGTAAAATGGCTCTTTGGCTTGCTTTTGCTACCGCCTATGTCAATGAGCGTTAGCATTCTAGCTAACAACTGCTGCATCCAAAATAGTTATTTTGCGAAGATCACAACCAAATATAATCTTAGCGACTGTTCAAGCTAGAATCAAAACATAATTGTAAGCATATGAGAAACCCAAAAAGTAATTTTGTTTAGAAGTAATAACTTACATCTAGGCTATGTTGAATTGCTGTCAACTACGAAACATCAAATGTTTCCCATTGCATKCCTTAATGAATATGACCCATGTCAATGTTCTGTCTCTATTGACTGATCTACCTTCAAACATTTACCTCTCAGGAATCTGTTGCATCACCAGCTGTCCACAATCAGTGACTTAACGAAACTGTTGTCTTTTCTTCACTTTTTAAAATAAATTGTGTTTATGTTGGGATATTTTTATATATTCAATTGTGTTTTAGAACTTGTTTTGACCAGTGGGTTGATTTTACATTTCAATGTTAGTGCCATTCGCTCTGTCCATATTTGACCTGATTGGTCACTTGCTATGGTTCCATTGGTTCTATGTTCTATGCAGAACCATATCTTTACATATGCTTTTTCCTAGGTCAACATTATACCATATAAATAGTTGCAGTATTGTAAGTGCTTCATCCAGACATTATCGATACAGTTTGGTTACCTTTATTTGTTTGGTTACCTTTATTTGTACACCCAAGGGTGTACACACACACACACACACACACACACACACAGAGTAGAGAGCATTCCTCTATCTAGCTGTTGTCCTCATTTGTATTTAATTGTGGTCTTACCTACCTACAGACAGATAACTGAGTGCCAAACTCTACTGAAACGCAAAAAGATGACCTGTATGTGCCTTTATTTTGATGAAACCAAAGAAAGATGTGTTTTAAGGTGAAAAGTGTTTGTCATAATGAGAGAAGGAAGATTGTTTGTATATTTGCCTTAAATTGTTCTACAATAAATCTGTAAAAGTGTTCTTGTCCCCCAACTCTTACAAATGTCCTTCTTGGGGATCAATGTTCAACATGAACATATTCACTTTAATAGCGATACTGTACATATACACTTTGCATACCAAGTCCCCGAGGACTCTGTGGATATGATAAAACCAAAACACCATGCATAACAACCCAAACAAATGCTCTATACACAGCTTTCTATGTTTTAAATATTTTTATTGGCAACAATTATTTACATTTTCAGGTTTCTCTGCCAACTGTTATGACTTTGTGTAGAGTTGGGTGCAGGAGGTGGGGGGGAGAAAGAACAGCATACAGTATCGACTAGGTACAGAGGGTAGAACAGCATTCCACCAATTAGGTGCATTTTGAGTAGTGTAATTTGGTGAGAAACATTATTCCATGAAGAGCACTTGTTCAACTTAACATGTTTTACCATCTCAAGAGGCTAAATAAAAAAGATACTATAGTAGGTGCCAATCAAGTGCCAAATAAAGTAACAGGGTTGATGATTTCATCTTAAATCAGCCATAAATGCCGTTTCGACATGGGGAATGGAAGCTTGTTGTGTGCAACAGGGAGGGGCAATTAAATGCAATGTCTTGCCTGTCTGTCTGTCTATGGGTAACAGTGTTGATGTGTTATGCTCGACCCGCTCAGTTTTCCACCACAAAACACTAGAAAATGGCCAAAAAGAGTCGAATCAGCTCACCTGCTTTTACACTGCTTTGACTATTAGTTCAATGTTTCTTTAGAAATAATTATTTTAAAAGGAATAGTTTCACCACATTAAAACGAGAGTTCAGTTCACGTAACTGTTTTTTTGTTGTTACCTTAACATAAATCACTATTCACATAAAATAATAATAATAATCTTCAGAAAACCTTCTATCATAGCAAACAAATAACTAGGTGAAAACCCTTTCACCAATTATGGTGAAGACTTGGAGACATTAAGTTGGTTAAAATCTTCCTCACAGAGGACGCACAGAGGGACATGTCACAATGCTGAATTTTGGCACTTTAGCAAGTTTTTATCCATATAAAAAAATCGGATTTATTGAATTTTCCATGTGGTATATATAACAGGCTTTTAAAATTATATATTTGTGCACAATTCCTACTTAAACGCAAAAGGCACTMATTTCCTGGAATTATCCAGCTACTATGTACAGAGGGTAGAATAGCATAAAGTATTTACTAGGTACAGAGGGTGGGGGAACAAACTTTCTTAGGACAACAAGGTTTGGGACACAGTTAGGAAGAGATAATACCTAAATCAGTACAGTGTTTGCTGAACACATCACAAGGCTAAAGCCCTGGGTCATCATGATCAATGACTCAGCAGGTGAAGAGAAACAAGGGCAGAAACACCCACACACTGCTACTAGAACCCCCAAAGTGTTTCATTTAATTTATGTTTCTAAGAATGAAACACCTCAGGATGGTTTTTAACTATGTGGAGGTATTTCTCAGGTTCTTTAATTATTGTTTGACAAAACCAGCATCCTGAAACGTTTTGGAAGACTTTGTTTTATACACTATTCCCCTAATATGTCCTTAAAGGGCCCAGCAACTTAGAGTAAAACATATAATGTAAACAGACAGGAGTCTATGCAAAATACATTTATACTGAGAGAGAGACAGACAAACAGCTTATCACTGATTTCAAATAAGTGAATGTCCCAGAGATGGTTTGAAATAGTTGTGGAAATGGATGAAAGAAAAAATACACAAGTGGTTTGAAACTCTGAGGAAAGAGGTACATTCTGTCAACAACTTAAAATACTTCTGTCATGTTTGTCKGGCAAGCTCAACGTTATTATTCTGACAGCATCATCTTAGGCATGTAAAATTGTACAAATGTAGAAACATTGGTCCACAAAATAATATGCCTACTGTTGGCAACATGCAGTTTGGCAATCTATTCAKAATCTATTCATAGACAAATAATCACAACAATTAACTCACAATCAAGTCAAAAACTAAATATATCAAACCTTATCTACTATCGGCCAACAGAGTTGAGATGAGAACAGTTAATTCATTCAATGCCGCTAATATTGTTTACAGTGAGATAGATCCCAGCAGCAGCTTTACAGATGAAGATACAAATAGCATAATCAAACAGGACTGAGCAGGGGTTAATAGCTGCATCATAAAGCATTATAAGCCTGTATAAACAGTTATAAAGCATCATTATGATGCCTTATAAATGGTTATGAAGCCTTATTTTGCAAGTCTATTTCTACTGCCACATTTGGTCAACTGTAACACACTGGTAAGAGGTACAGTATACCACCCGACACATCCCTGGTGTAAGAAACCTGTGTCATCTGACTATACACCTGTCATTGTTGCTGCTGTTGTGTCGTTGTAGTAGTAATGCACTGTAAAAAAAAGGTCTTGCAGCATCGATGATAATTACAAAATTAAGACTTTCATGTGGATTTGATCTTTACAGAGCTACATATAATATAAACCAGTTTGATACAGTGCAAAGAAAATAGTTGTAACCATGGTCGAAACCCAAGTTAGAGGGTGATCTCCCTCCTTATATTAGATGGGATTGAAAGACCCTACTGATAAAAGATAAAAAATACTTTGGTTGATTGAAAGTTGTTGATTGAACCTGCAGATACATATTCCCCTTAGATTATGGATGAATACAAATACAGGATTTATAGCACCATCTTGAAGTGATATGGACAGAGTGGAGGGGATATATTGCTATACAGTATATTCACAGTTTAGATTTTTTTCAATATTTAACTTTATTGATTATTATATGGTTGGCAAGGTGACTCCTTGCTGTCCCCAGTCCACCTGGCCGTGGATAAATAAACAAACAAATCCCACTCTATGGGCTGCAACAACATTAATGATTGATCAGCACTAGCCCAAACCTTACCTTTTACCCTAATCATAACTCCAAACCATAAAACGTAAAGGAATGCTTCGGGATTTTGGCAATGAGGCCATCCATCTACTTCCCCAGAGTCAGATGAACTTGATTATGCTAGCAGAACCCCATAGACTTTCAGTCATTGCGCTAACGCTAGTTAGCATTCGCTTGTGAAACTACCTCTACCATTTTTACATAACTGTGTCCAGTATGAAGGAAGTTAGAGGTAGTTTCACAAGCGAATGCTAACTAGTGTTAGCGCAATGACTGGAAGTCTATGGGGATCTGCTAGCATAATCAAGTTCATCTGACTCTGCGGAAGTAGATAAAGGGCCTCGTTGCCAAAATCCCGAAGTATCCCTTTAACCTCAACACTAGCCAATGAAAAAGCAGAACCATTTGTGGTTGTAGCCTGTAGAGGGGGCCTGTTTTCTATCTCCACATCAGCTCGTTATATATTTGACCACCAGGAGGGGATGTTTAGTAGGTGAGCTCTTTAGGGACTTCCCAGGAGAATTCACTCCGGCCAAAGTGGCCGTAGCACGCTGTGTTCTGGTAGATTGGCCTCTTCAGGTTCAGCTCCCTGTGGAGCGAGCGATAAAACACACATCAGWGGTGGGAAAGACACACCTGTAACACCATTTGATACACAAATGTACACTACCACTGCTTGTGTAACGTAAATGTCCACACAAATCTCTCAATGACATGATAAGCATGACTTACAACTTTAGAGGGGTTTGCAGCTCTCGAGATGGGTTCTTTAATTGAGATAATAATATGGACAAAAATTTACCTTAAGCCTGATATAGACCTCTGGTTAATTTATTGTTGTGTGAGATTATCTATGTATTACAAACAACAGTTTTCCTTTGATGACGACAAGATGGTGTGACTTTAGAGGTGAGGTGTTTACCTGACGATGACACCAGGTCGTAGGTCAAAGTTCTTGTTGACGATATGCAGCAGCTCTCTCTCAGACTTCTGTGATGAGCCGTAGGTGAACACGGAGATGGACAGAGGGTGGGCCACTCCGATGGCGTAGGATACCTACAGTCACACAGACAATATGCCCTCAATGCTCATGTCAACATTTTGAGACAACCACTGATAAAACCTACAGCGGTATTGACAATCATGACAATATAAAGTCAAAAGTCATTAGCTGATGTCAGCTCTGTCAGGAGAACTGATGTATTTGGTTGCTATTTTATTGTGGAGTAGAACTACGAAAACCAGGAGAACCATGATAAGACCTCACCTGAACCAGCACCCTCCTGCACAGTTTGGCCGTGACCAGGGACTTGGCCACCCAGCGGGCAGCATAGGCAGCCGAGCGGTCCACCTTGGAGAAGTCTTTACCAGAGAAAGCTCCACCACCGTGGGCCCCCCAGCCTCCGTACGTATCAACGATGATCTTCCTACCCGTCACTCCAGCATCACCCTGGCAGAGGAAGAAGATCGTAGGAGTTGATATTGTGTTTGTTTTGAGGTTTATCTTGCATAATATCCTTTGGTCTTTAAAGAATGAGCTGTGTGTTTGTGTGTGTGTGTGTAGGTGACGTGAGTGAACTTGTGTCTATTTACATGCGTGATTGCACCCATTTAGGTTATGACATTCACCTGGGGTCCTCCGATGACGAAGCGTCCACTGGGCTGCAGATGGTAGATGGTCTTATCATCCAGATACTTAGCTGGAACCACTGCCTTGATCACCTGATAGGAGGGAATAATATAGCACATTTTTATGGAGCCTATCAATATGCATCAAAGTGCTTTACATTGCATCCACCACCAGAGCCACACATACAGATACTTTGGCCAAGTTTAGAAAAAATACTTGAATTGGAATTTCAATTAACTTCCTAGCCGTATCATCTAGCATGCACAGGGCTGGCCCTGAACATCCTGCCGCCCTAGGCGAGACAAAAACCTGCCGCTGACCTCCCATCCCCCGCTAGACTATGTACAGCAGGGGTTGGCAATAGGTTTGGCCTTGGGCCAATTTTTTTGTCAGCTAAAAGTTGGAGGAACATTACCAGCCCAATTCATAGTCCTATACTACAAATTAAACAACAATTAGGCTATATAATCAGTTCAATGTCATTACATTGATAAAATCACCAATGTCTATTACATTCGTTTTGTAGATTTCTGTGTGTGTTGATTGGGGMAAAACWTCTTGCAATCAAAATAAAATGTTGGGCTGAAAAAGTCTCAAAAGAAAGGAGGATAATGAAAATAKAAGTTTCAGGTAAGAATGGAGAGAGAAATAGGCATTCTCACCATATTTCTCTAATGTCAAACCAGAGTGTCTTGTATGCAACGCTGTTTGCAAATATTTTTATCTTTCAAAAGTTACCTTTCCACCCAGACAGACGCTCTAACGCAGAAAAATGTAAGGTTCAACTTAGCCTCTACTCCTCCATTGCGGCAGGTAGGTAGCTAGTGGCAGGTAGCCTAGTGGTTAGAGTGTTGGACTAGTAACTGAAAGGTTGCAAGATTGAATCCACCGAGCTGACAAGGTACGAATCTGTCATTCTACCCCTGAACAAGGTAGTTAACGCACTGTTCCTAGGTTGTCATTGAAAATAAGAATTTGCTCTTAACTGACTTGTCTAGTTAAATAAAGGTTAAAAAATTAAATAACCAAAAAACAGAAGTGCTTCCCTAAAAGCTGCCTGGGTTTAAAAGGACATTCTCTTTTCAGAGAGTGAAAAGCTCAATTAATAGGGACAGAACAGCAAAGTCAATTTGTTTGTCTCCTTGAATATTATAGGCTGCAGCTCAACTTCAGAATGTCACAGAGAAGAATCAATATATCCCCATATGCATTGGAGTCACGTCTTTTTGGGTTATTTAAAGCTTGTTTCTACCATAAGGAATCATGGAGTTAAGCATTGTTATAGAATGCTTTATATAATCTGGATTCTTCTTATGTCACGTTCTGACCTTAGTTCCTTTGTTTTGTCTTTTGTTTTAGTATGGTCAGGGCGTGAGTTGGGTGGGTTGTCCATGTTAGTTTTTCTATGATTTTCTATTTCTGTGTTTGGCCTGATATGGTTCTCAATCAGAGGCAGCTGTCAATTGTTGTCCCTGATTGGGAACCATATTTAGGTAGCCTGTTTTCTGTTGGGTTTCGTGGATGGTTGTTTTCAGTCTTTGTGTGTCTGCACCAGACAGAACTGTTTCGGTTTTCACTTTGTTGTTTTGTAATTTGAAGTGTTCAGTTTTGGATTATTATTAAATAAGATGAACACTAACCACGCTGCGCTTTGGTCCTCTCCTTTCACCGACGACAACCGTTACATCTTATGTATTTATACCTGCAGTACCAGTAGGTATCCTTTTTCCCTTTTCTTTAACAAAGGGTATGGGATACCCTCACTCAATTTGAGCCCTAACACCCAAACACACCAAGCCCTTACCAGACACGGAGGTATTTTAGGAGTGCATGCGACAGTATTGGAGGATTTGGCTATACCAACTTCTATGGATAGCATAATTGTGTTTGTCAAACAGGTAAGCCTACCACGTTTTTGAATAGGACGAAATAGGCTCCAATTCTATATGTAATTCTATAATTAGGCCCATAAAAATAGTTGGTGCGCGCGTGCACAAATAGGAGGTACATTACCGGGCAGAAAGGAAATGTACTTTAACCTCTGCATCAGAGAGTTACAATGTTGCAATCAAACATAGTTTCTGRTTAATAATATGACACCTATTATCACACATGGTAGGACCCCACAATTGTTACAATAAAAATAACACTTATATATTACCCATCATTTAAAATTCCTGTAGAACTGTAAAAAGAGTGAGATCGTTTGAGCTTTGGAAACAAGTGCTTTCATAAATGCATGGTGGGCCTCGTTTCGCTGGAGCAGTGTAAAACAAGCTTTCTGTCAATGACCCAGCCTTAACGAATTGTGTTTAAGACACCCAGCATTTCCACAAACTTCAGAAAGTTCCCATTATTTGGCTCGTTCAGCCTGTCAGAGGTCCCACCAAGCACAATGTTCTGGGTGGCCATTACGCGTATCAGGGCTATGAGCCTCTGCTACACCTGCTGCCAATGGAGAGTCTCTCCGTCAATAGCCCGTTGGGCTTGGGCATCGATAGTTTGTTTAGACACCAGCCTGATCTCCAGCTCCTTCCACCTCTGGAAACTATCTAGGCGGTCATGTGACTTCTCCTGTGAGCGGTGGCACAGATTCTTCCAGTCCCTGGTTCCATCCCTGATCAGCGCAGATTTGCACTAGTGTGAAAGAAGTTTGCAGCAAAAACAGAAGGCTTTATTGTTTTGCTTGGAATAAACAAGCCATGGTCTCTCCACTCTCTGCCCGTTCTCCATTCTCCTATTGTATTGGGCCACCGAAAATCTCTTGGGAAATTCCCCTCCTTATTCTGATGTGGCCCAGCCTGCACTAACATATCCCGTAAAGATCCATTCATATATTTGGGCCACTCACCGGGATCTTTTATGTTTTTTGTCTGGGAGTCGGATTTAGCAGCAGCAGCACCACTGTCATCGGGTACGTGGAGCAACTAATCTGAGTCCGGGTCCCAGATAGTAAGGTCTCTGCCGGCATTGTTTGGAGATGTGGCTAGGCCTGGTGCGACCACCTGTTCTTGTCTACCCAGAGAGCTGTCATCATCGGTGGAAGTAGATGGCTCGGACTCCTCCGGTTCGTCCTCTTGGCTGCTAGAACCAGTGAACGTAGGCTCGTCCGTCTCTGCGAATTAACGGCCTGTCCTTGGCGGCTTATCGTTCTCCACACCGGCTGATGGACATTGCTGCATGCTGATCAATTTCAGCTCTTGGTTTCATCTCTTTGGTTTAGAGATTGTGCCTCTTTTCTTATCAGTTTTTTAAAATATATATTCACTTCCTGATGGTTATTGTCTCTTAGACATGGTAGAAAATTTGGTTGCAAATCTCTATAGCTTACTTCAGCTGAAATGATTTCCGCTAGTAGATAGCTAACATTAACAGGCTAGGTTAGGCTACTGCCTTAATCACCAATCATCTTCATCACACACAAACATAAAAAACAATACAATAGTTTAATTGGCAGATTCATTTTTATTAATGTTTCACAATTGGATAATCCCCTAAAAACACACATATAACCATAGCTACCAAGGATAGGGAGAGTGAACTTCGGGAGAAGCGGGAATGGGGTGGGTGGCTGAGATGCAGCAATGACTATTAGCTAGTGGCTGGGGATCAGAGGCGCCGGAGGGCGGTAGYCAATTTCCAAAATGACGCCCCAAATTCAAGTGCTGCCATAAGCGACCGCCTAATCTTGCCTAATGGGAGGGCAGGTCCTGAGTACATACCGTCTCCTTGAGCACCTTCTTCTGTTCCTCCAGGCCGATGAAGTCGTCATGTTGAACAGAGATGACCACGGTGTGGACCCTTATAGGGATCACTGCCCCGTTCTCCTGCTCATGAGTGTACCGTCACCTGATAGAAGAGGAGATAGCGATGAGAGGAGGGATGGAGGGGGGGGGGGGGGGGGGGGGAGGAGAAAGAGATATGTTCATATTTTGTTCTGCTACATGTTTTTTTATTTTTTTTATGGGGTAGATTAGTTTTAATATTGCAGAGATTTGTAGCCTCATCAATGCCATTGTCTGCATATTTCCAATATGTACAGTATACATATACATACATATAAATACACATACATATACAGTACCAGTCCAAAAATGTGGACACACCTACTCAATCCAGGGTTTCCTTTATTTGTAATATTTTTTTTTGAAGACATACACACTATGAATAACACATTGGAATCATGTAGTAACCAAAAAGTGTTAAACAAATTCAAATAATTTTATTTTTGAGATTCGTCAAAGTAGCAACCCTTTGCCTTGATGACAGCTTTGCACACTCTTGGCATTCTCTCAACCAGCTTCATGAGTTAGTCACCTGGAATGCATTTTAATAACAGGTGTGCCTTGTTAAAAGTTCATTAGAGTTACCAGCTCAGAAATTTGCAGCCCAAATAAATGCTTCACAGAGTTCAAGTAACAAACACATCTCAACATCACTGTTCAGAGGAGACTGCGTGAATCAGGCCTTCATGGTCGAACTGCTGCAGAGAAACCACGACTAAAGGACACCAACAGGAAGAAGAGACTTGCTTGGGCAAGAAACATGAGCAATGGACATTAGACCGGTGGAAATCTGTCCTGTGGAAATCTGTCCTTTGGTCTGATGAGTCCAAATTTGAGATTTTTGGTTCCAACCTCCGTGTCTTTGTGAGACGCAGAGTAGGTGAACGGATGATCTCCGCATGTGTGGTGTGATGGTGAGGGGTGCTTTGCTGGTGACACTATCTGTGATTTATTTAGAATTCAAGGCACACTTAACCAGCATGGCTACCACAGCGTTCTGCAGCGATATGAAATCCCATCTGGTTTGTGTTAGTGGGACTATCAATTGTTTTTCAACAGGACTATGACCCAACACACGGCCAGGCAGTGTAAGTGCTATTTGACCAGAAGGAGAGTGATGGAGGGCTGCATCAGATGACCTGGCCTCCACAATCACCCGACCTCAACACAATTGAGATGGTTTGGGATGAGTTGGACCGAAGGCCAGCATCCCTGAGTCGCCTCTTCAATGTTGATGTTGAGACTGGTGTTTTGCGGGTACTATTTAATGAAGCTGCCAGTTGAGGACTTGTGAGGCGTCTGTTTCTCAAACTAGACACTCTAATGTACAGTACTTGTCCTCTTGCTCAGTTGTGCACCGGGGCTCCCACTCCTCTTTCTATTCTGGTTAGAGACAGTTTGTGCTGTTCTGTGAAGGGAGTTGTACCCAGCATGGTACGAGATCTTCAGTTTCTTGGCAATTTCTCGCATGGAATAGCCTTCATTTCTCAGAACTAGAATAGACTGACGAGTTTCAGAAGAAAGTTCTTTGTTTCTGGCCATTTTGAGCCTTTAATTGAACCCACAAATGCTGATGCTCCAGATACTCAACTAGTCTATTCTCAGCTGTGCTAACATGATTGCAAAAGGTTTTTCTAATGATCAATTAGCCTTTTAAAATGATAAACTTGGATTAGCTAACACAACGTGCCATTGGAACACAGGAGTGATTGTTGCTGATAATGGGGCTCTGTACGCCTATGTAGATATTCCATAAAGAAATCTGCCTTGTCCAGCTACAATAGTCATTTACAACATTAACAATGTCTACACTGTATTTCTGATCAATTTGATGTTATTTTAATGGACAAAAAATATACTTTTCTTTCAAAAACAAGGACATTTCTAAGTGACCACAAACTTTTGAACAGTAGTGTATATACATATACTTAAAAAAAATATATATTTTCCTTTATTATTTTCTGACTAACCCTACCACCCCTCCCCTAATTGGAGTAAACTAATGAAACAACAACACTTAGGCTTCAACTTCCAGCTTATACATACTATACACTCAACCTTTCTCATCTATTTCTGATGTCGATCCAGTTTGATTTCTATTTGCCATATATTTTTAACTGTGCTCTTTCACAAAAGTTCTGAACCTATATACATTTTACGGACAAAGTATATTTTACATGAGTTTACTTGTTGTTATTAGTCCCACCCTTCAGCTCCATTCAACCACTCCCATCTATCTCTTAACACCATCCATATTGGATTTCTATTTGCCATATATTTTTCAACTGTGCTGTGATGTTTCACAAAAGTTCTGAACTCTCATAGTTTCTACAGATTATAAATTAAAGATACATTTTTTTGCTAAAAGTGTTATAATATTATTGATCGATTGGCTATGACTTTTCAAATCACCCAGTAGTGCTATCTGCAGAGTTAGCTCCAGGTAAATGTTGCAATTCTTCAGCCATTCCTGGACATGTGACCAAATACAAGCTACATTTGGACAGTACCAAAAAAAAAAGATCTGATGCCTCTGTCTCTTCACAGCAAAATCTGCAGAGCTGGGAAGGTTGTATCCCCCACATACAGTATATATCATTCTATTGGAACAATACATTTGTATAATCATTTTAATTTAAAAGTGATAAGTTTTGAACCCGGGATCATTTTGCGTATCAGTTCATTAACCATGTGCCATGGAATCGGTACATCAAATCTCTTCCCAACACTTTTGCAATCTATATGGCACAGCTGTCTTTTTTTTGGTCCTTAAATGGAACTGGTATACGTTTTTTATTTATCASAATTTTCTTTAACCAATTTTGGTCTTTAATGCAGGGCTGACAGACAAGTTCCTTACTTTTACCCCCTTCCACTTGTCTCTTCCATGTTTGCAGTAATGCTGCAATTAGTTGATTCTAATTTTGGGTAGAGCAGACATTTCCATATATTTTTGTTAGCTGCATGTGTGACATAACTCTACCAGTCCTGTTTATGATATAATTTACCAAGATGATGATGATTATTTTATTTATTTAAATTTTTTGTAATTTTTTTAATCAATTAGTATATTTAATTTAACCACAATATTTGTTGTATTATTTTTTCTGWCTTTTCTGGTGGATAAAACTCAAATTGCAACCAACTTTCTATGGCTTGTTTTAAAAATATAAATATTTTGGAGATTATTTCATTTTCAAATAACCAAAAGTGAGAGGTTGTAATCTGAATAAAGGAAAAAAGTTCTTCAACAAGGGGTAAGACATTCTTACTAATTTGCTAGAGAACCAGTTCGGATTTAAGTATAACTTTTGTATAACTCACGCATTTAATGAGAGGTCTAATGCTTTAATATTTAATATTTTTTGCCCTCAGAATTCATATTCATCATATAAATAGGCCCTTTTAATTTTTGCTGGCCTTCCATTCCAAATAAAATTGAATATTTTTTGCTTATATAATTTTAAAAAACAGGTTGCTGGGTGTAGGCAAGACCATAAACAAATAGGTAAACTGGGATATGACTAAAGAGTTAATCATGGTGATTAGGTAGCCTGACTGCCATTAGGTACCGAGATGAGATCCTCAGGCCCCTTGTGAGACCATATGAGACCATATGCTGACACATGCACATTTGTGGCCTGCTGGAGGTCATTTTGCAGGGCTCTGGCAGTGCTCCTCCTTGCACAAAGGCGGAGGTAGCGGTCCTGCTGCTGGGTTGTTGCCCTCCTACGGCCTCCTCCACGTCTCCTGATGTCTGGCCTGTCTCCTGGTAGCGCTTCCATGCTCTGGACACTACGCTGACAGACACAGCAAACTTTCTTGCCACAGCTGCATTGATGTGCCATCCTGGATGAGCTGCACTACCTGAGCCACTTGTGTGGGTTGTAGACTCCGTCTCATGCTACCACTAGAGTGAAGCACGGCCAGCATTCAAGTGACCAAAACATCAGCCAGGAAGCATAGGAACTGAGAAGTGGTCTGTGGTCACCACCTGCAGAACACTCCTTTATTGGGGTGTTCTTGCTAATTGCCTATAATTTCCACCTTTTGTCTATTCCATTTGCACAACATCTGTGAAAATTATTGTCAATCAGTGTTGCTTCCTAAGTGGACAGTTTGATTTCACAGAAGTGTGATTGACTTGGAGTTACATTGTGTTGTTTAAGTGTTCCCTTTATTTTTTTGAGGCAGTGATATGCCAATTATGTGATGGTCCGACCGCATTCTGTCCCCTATCAACACTTTTTAAACTTTTGGTGCCAGAGAGAATGACATAAGAAAGTAATCAAAATGACTAGCTTGACTAAGCCTCCGCCATGTATATCTCACTAGGTCAGGGTACTTACAGTAAGCCTCCATATATTCACTAATTCCAATATATCCATGACATTCATGATTTCCTTAAGTGCCTGGGGTGATAGTTTGCAGTGTGATTTCCTTTACGGTCCATAGAGGTATTTAAAACCATATTAAAATCTCCCACCATAATAATAGAGTCTAGTGTTGCTTGTAGGGTTGATAAATTATTATATATTTTTTTAAAGAAGCATGGATCATCGTTATTTGGACCATATAGGTTAATGAGCTATATCTGTTTATGGTTTAATAACATCTTTAAAATCATCAATCTACCTTGAGGATCTGTTTGGACAATTTGCACTGTTCATTAATATCATCACATGTTCTGCTACATGTTTGTCTTTATTATGTTCAGTCCTGAAGCCAAGACACGTGCCTGTCAATGTTATCAGATATCAATAACATTTTCTGAGGGCCTTGGTGAACTGACTGAACTTCCCTTCAGATGTGAATGGCTTTTGTATAATGTTCTGGCTGCATCAACCAATCAATCAATTGAAGCTCACCAGTCTGGAGTCACCTCAAAAATKCAAATTTACGGCTGCTGGAATTAAACTCATGCCTGAATGTAAGCCCTCTCATAAGATCCTATTTTGGGCCATTCCTTTTCCAGCCCCCTWCAAAAATACCCCCTAAAACTGAAGACCCTTCCCTCTTCACTTCCCGCTCATAATTCAGGAATTTGAGAATTGCTTGAGAATTACCCATAAGGTTACAGCTGCCTGAGGAAAGAATCCATTGGATTTGGGTCTGTTCCATTTCAGCTCCTTGCTCCTTCTCCCAACTTGGATGCTAGACGTGTAGTTTAGGGCAACCTCAGTGGAGCTTCCACCACATTACTGACACCTCTCCAATCCTTTTAGATCAGTGAACATTGAAGGGAGTAGGTGCTAGGAGAAGAGGTAGGAGCTAAGAGAAGGGTGTAGAGGTTGAAATGGAACCAGACCGTTTGCTATGATTGACGAGACCACAGCCGACATCATGGGAAAATCAAAAGAAATCAGCCAAGACCTCGAAAAAAAAAATTGTAGACCACCACATGTCTGGTTCATCCCTGGGAGCAATTTCCAAACTCCTGAAGGTACCACGTTCATCTGTACAAACAATAGTACACAAGTATAACCACCATGGGACCATGCAGCCGTCATACCACTCAGAAAGGAGACGTGTTCTGCCTCCTAGAGATGAACGTACTTTGGTGCGAAAAGTGCAAATCAATCACAGAACAACAGCAAAGGACCTTGTGAAGATGCTGGAGGAAACGGGTACAAAGTATCTATATGCACAGTAAAACGAGTCCTATATCGACATAACTTGAAAGGCCGCTCACCAAGGAAGAAGCCACTGCTCCAAAACCGCCATAAAAAAGTTAGACTACGGTTTGCAACTGCACATGGGGACAAAGATCGTATTTTTTGGAGAAATGTCTTCTGGTCTGATGAAAGAAAAATGTAACTGTTTGGCCATAATGACCATCGTTATGTTTGGAGGAAAAAGGAGGAGGCTTGCTAGTCGAAGAACACCATCCCAACCTTGAAGCATGGGGGTGGCAGCATCATGTTGTGTGTGGGGGGGAGGGGGCTTTGCTGCAGGAGGGACTGGTGCACTTCAGAAAATAGATGGCGTCATGAGGGAGGAAAATTATGTGGATATATTGAAGCAACATCTCAAGACATCAGTCAGGAAGTTAAAGCTTGGTTGCAAATGGATCTTCCAAATGGACAATGACCCCAAGCATACTTCCAAAGTTGTGGCAAAATGGCTTAAACAACAAATTCAAGGTATTGGAGTGGCCATCACAAAGCCCTGACCTCAATCCATAGAAAATTTGTGGGCAGAACTGAAAAGCGTGCGCGAGCAAGGAGGCCTAAAAACTGACTCAGTTACACCAGCTCTGTCAGGAGGAATGGGCCAAAATTCACCCAACTTATTGTGGGAAGCTTGTGGAAGGCTACCCGAAACGTTTGACCCAAGTTAAACAATTTAAAGGCAATGCACCAAATACTAATTGAGTGTCTGTAAACTTCTGACCCACTGGGAATGTGATGAAATAAATAAAAGCTGAAATAAATAATTCTCTCTACTATTATTCTGCCATTTCACATTCTTAAAATAAAGTGGTGATCCTAACTGTCCTAAGACAGGGAATTTTTACTAGGATTAAATGTCAGGAATTGTGAAAAACTGAGTTTAAATGTATTTGGCTAAGGTGTATGTAAACTTCCGACTTCAACTGTATATCTCCCCCAGAGAGAGAAAGAGGGAGCGAGAGAGAGAGAGAGTTCATTGGTAATTCTCTCAGTCTCACCTGTGTTTTAGAGTCTGGGCGGAGCCAGGGGATGGTTCCGTTGCGTCTGAGTTCGGCCATCTTGGAATTCAGTTTGTGAGCCAAGACGATGGTGAGAGGCATGCACTCCTCTGTCTCGTCTGTAGCATAGCCAAACATCAAACCCTGGTCTCCAGCTCCCATATCCTCCTCTTTCCTGTCGATGTGGACACCCTGAGCGATGTCTGGACTCTGCTGCTCCAGAGCCACCAACACATTGCACGTCTTATAGTCAAAACCTGGGGAGAGAGAGAGGAGGGAGAAAGGTAGAGACAGAAAGAGAGAGAGGGGGGGAGAGAGGAAGAGAAAGAGGGAGGAAAGAGAGACAGAGGGTCATGATTACTCCTCTAGTATGTTTCTGATTTTCTACATTATGCAATCTACACTATAGTATGTACACTCACCAAAAAATATAAATGCAACATGCAACAATTTCAAAGATTTTACTGAGTTAATGTTYATATAAGGAAATCAGTAAATTGAAAGATTCATTAGGCCCGAATCTATGGATTTCATATGACTGGGAATACAGATATTCATCTGTTGTTCACAGATACCTTAAAAAAGGTAAGGTTGTGGATCAGAAAACCTGTCAGTATCTGGTGTGACCACCATTTGCCTCATGCAGCGCGACATCTCCTTCGGAATAGAATTGATCAGGCTGTTGATTGTGGCCTGTGGAATGTTATCCCACTCCTCTTCAATGGCTGTGCGAAGTTGCTGGATAATGGTGGGAACTGGAACACGCTGTCGYACACATTATTCCAGAGCATCCCAAACATGCTCAATGGGTGACATGTCTGGTGAGTATACAGGCCATGGCAGAATTAGGACATTTTCGGCTTCCAGGAATTGTGCACAGATCATTGCGACATGGGGCTGTGCATTGTCATGCTGAAACATGACATGCAAACCCACAGTTTCCTCAGCTGTCCGGGTGGCTTGTCTCAGACGATCCTGCAGGTGAAGAAGCTGGATGTGGAGGTCCTGGACTGGCATGGTTACACATGGTCTGTGGTTGTGAGGCCGGTTGGACGTACTGCCGAATTGTCTAAAACAACGTTGGTAGAGAAGAGAACACTTGTGTCATTAGGTCAATATCCCAATATGGGGTCAGTGAGTTTCTTATGTGTTGTGTGTCCCAACTGTTCTAATAAGCTTATTTCCTTGAGTTTTTTCTTGGAAATTAAGAAGTTATGTAAGACTAAATCAAAGGGTTTGAGTTCAAACAAAATGGAAAGAAGTGCTAGCTTTAGACAGAACAGAAGGAAGCATCGGTGAAATGCTTTGGGACATTTCCGTTGTTGGTCTATGTGTTTCACTTAAATGTGTCCCTATACCACATGACCCTGTTATTTCGTGTGTGTTCCTTTAAATGTGTCCCCTCTAACTCACCACGGCAACCTTGGCATCTGGGTCCTTTTTCAGGTGAAGAGTAGAGCTGAACAGTAATGATCTGCTGTTTAATCAGCTTCTTGATATGCCACTGTCAGTGGATGGATTATTTTGGCAAAGAAGAAATGCTCACTAAAGGGATGTAAAGAAATGTGTGTACAACATTTGAGAGAAATAAGCTTTTTATGTGTATGGAACATTTCGGGATCTTTTATTTCAGTTCATGATACATGGGACCAACACTTTACATGCTGCATTTATATTTTTGTTCAGTAGAAACATACTGGTTTGAGTACAACAAGAAGCCTGTTTTCACTTTTGTCTGAGTTGTCGTGGCCGATGTGTTTGATAGTGTCTCTGACAACCTTCTGGTAGTCTACATTGGCGGGACGTATCTCTCCACACAGCAGCAACCATGCCAGTCTTGCACACCGTCTCTACACAGGGTGGAAGACAACCATTAACACTTTATAACTGTGTAATAACAACCAATGACACTTATCTTTAGATAAGTGGTATTCTATGTAAGTATGGCTCAAGTGTTGTGTAATAGATTGGTAAGGTATTTTGAACTTTTAGACCTCTATCTTGGGATAATCAACAACAACAGCAACAAATAGTTTTGAGTTCATAGTGGACATAGATAAGTGTAGAATGTACATTAGGTCATATCCCAATATGGGTGTTGGGTTCTTTATGTGTTGTGTGTCCAACTGTTCTAATAAGCTTATTTCTTCGGTTTTTTCTGGAAATTAAGAAGTTATGTAAGACTAATAAGGGTTTGAGTTCAAACAAATGGAAAGAAGTGCTAGCTTTAGACAGAACAGAGGAAATGCATGGTGAAATGCTTTTGGACATTTCGCTTGGTTGGTCTGTGTGTTTCACTTAATGTGTCCCTACTCACATGACTGTTTATTCTGTGTGTTTCCTTTAAATGTGTCCCCCTCTAACTCACCACAGGCAACCTTGGCATCTGGGTCCTGTTTCAGGTGGGCATCCAGGACAGCATCACTGATCTGGTCACATATCTTGTCTGGAAAAGGACAGAAAGAGGACAATAATAMATGAAAAGAACAAAGGATATAAAGTAGACACAAATAAATGAATGAGTCGTTGGAGTGATGCCCGCCACCCGGCACATGGCTTGAATCAAGAAACACCGAAACAAAGTGTATTTGAGCGTGATGCAAATTAATAATATCCCCATGAACAGGATTGTACCCATTGAACTCGTGAAATCTTTAAAAAGTGTCACATTCCTTTTTTGGGGGATAATCCCAAAGTACAAAAGAGCAGTATTTTTCACAACTGTTTTCCACACCACACCCCACACAGTCAAATAGACCTGTAGGAATGTACAGATGTAGGATCTTAATATGACCTGTATTGTCACAGAAACATAATGCTGCAGCAACAGGATTTGAACGTTAAATTCATAACGTTTAGTCCCCTTTTGCACTTTTGACTCATCACATACGCTGCCGCTACTGCCTATTGTCTATTCTGTTGCCAAGTCACTTTACCCCTACCTATATCTACCTCAATTAATTYGTAATCCTACACATCGACTCGGTACTGGTACAAGTTATCATTACTCATTGTGTATTTATTCCTTGTGTTATTATTTTTCTATTATTTTTCTCTCTGCATTGCTGGGAAGGGCCCGTAAGTAAGCATTTCACTGTTAGTCTACACCTGCTGTTKACGAAGCATGTGACAAAGAAAATTTGATACAATTATTAGATTAAGTTTGCTTGATCTGTGGTTAGGTTAATAACTGGTCAAAATTAGGTTTCATGAAAAGTGAAATACTGTTAACCTTTTGTCCTGATTACAAAGTGTTATGTTTTGTGCAAATCCAATGCAACACATTACTAAGTACCACTCTCCATATTTTCAACCATACTGGTGGCTGCATCATGTTATGGGTAGGCTTGTAAYCATTAAAGACTGGGGGGTTTTCAGGGTAAAAAAAACATGGAATTGAGCTATGCACAGGCAAAATCCTAGTGGAAAACCTGGTTCAGTCTGCTTTCCACCAGACACTGGGAGATGAATTCACCTTTCAGCAAGACAATAACCTAAAACACAAGTCCAAATCTACACTGGAGTTGCTTACCAAGAAGACAGTGAATGCTCCTGAGTGGCTGAGTTATAGTTTTTACTTAAATCTGTTTGAAAATCTATGGCAAGACCTGAAAATGGTTGTCTAGCATTTATCAACAACCAATTTGACAGAGTTTGAAACATTTTGAAAATAATAATTGTCAAATATTGCACAATCCAGGTGTGCAAAGCTCTTTGAGACACCCAGAAAGACTCACAGCAGTAACCGCTGCCAAAGGTGATTCTAACATGTTTTGACTCAGGGGTGTGATTACTTATGTAAATTAGATATTTCTGTATTTCATTTTCAATACATTTGCAAACATTTCTAAAAACTTTGTCACTTTGTCATTATGGGGTATTGTGTGTAGATGGGTGAGATTTGTTTTAAATTCAGGCTGCAAAACAACAAAATGTGGAATAAGTCAAGGGGTAGGAATACTTTCTGAAGGCACTGTATCCTAGGCCTGGCATGCACAACTATGCAATACAGATGCAAATGCCCAAAGTCATCATTATCGCACATTAATAATCTTAATCTGGAGCTGAAGTTTACCACTGTATTTCAAGCCCTGGTGCAAAGGCTACATACAGATGTAGGATCTTAATTTGAGCCAGTTTGCTACAGCAGCAAAATAATCCTGCAGCAACAGGAAATGTGAATTATTATGTGAATTAGAACTTTAGAAGCCTTTTTAAAACTCACAAATTTTTTKGGTCTTTTTTTTACACTACAGGTTTGCATTTTCTCAGCAACAAAAGAGCAGTGGTGGGAAAAGTACTCACTTGAGTAAAAGTAAAGATACCTTAATAGAAAACACATCAAGTAAAAGTGAAAGTCACCCAGTAAAATACTACTTCAGTAAAAGTCTAAAAGTATGTGGTTTAAAATATACTTACAGTTGAAGTCGGAAGTTTACATACACTTAGGTTGGAGTAATTAAAACTTGTTTTTAAACCACTCCACAAATTTCTTGTTAACAAACTATAGTTTTGGCAAGTTGGTTAGGACATCTATTTTGTGCATGACACAATTAATTTTTCCAACAATTGTTTACAGACAGATTATTTCACTTATAATTCAGTGTATCACAATTCCAGTGGGTCAGAAGCTTACATACACTAAATTGACCGTGCCTTTAAACAGCTTAGAAAATTCCAGAAAATGATGTACTGGCTTTAGAAGCTTCTGATAGGCTAATTGACATCATTTGAGTCAATTGGAGGTGTACATGTGGCTGTATTTCAAGGCCTACCTTCAAACTCAGTGCCTCTTTGATTGACATCATGGGAAAATCAAAAGAAATCAGCCAAGACCTCCGAAAATTGTAGACCTCCACAAGTCTGGTTCATCCTTGGGAGCAAATTCCAAATGCCTGAAGGTACCACGTTCATCTGTTCAAACAATAGTACGCAAGTATAAACACCATGGGACCACGCAGCCATCATACAGCTCAGGAAGGAGACTCGTTCTGTCTCCTAGAGATGAACGTACTTTGGTGCAAAAAGTGCAAATCAATACCAGAACAACAGCAAAGGACCGTGTGAAGATGCTGGAGGAAACATGTCCAAAAGTATCTATATCCACAGTAAAACGAGTCCTATATCGAGATAACCTGAAAGGCCGCTCAGCAAGGAAGAASCCACTGCTCCAAAACCGCCATAAAAAAGCCAGACTACGGTTTGCAACTGCACATGGGGACAAAGATCATACATTTTGGAGAAATGTCCTCTGGTCTGATGAAACAAAAATATAACTTTTTGGCCATAATGACCATCGATATGTTTGGCGGAAAAAGGGGGAGGCTTGTAAGCCGAAGAACACCATCCCAACCGTGAAGCACGGGGGTGGCAGCATCATGTTGTGGGGGTGCTTTGCTGCAGGAGGGACTGGTGCACTTTACAAATAGATGGCATCATGAGGAGGAAAATTCTGTGGATATATTGAAGCATCATCTCAAGACATCAGTCAGGTAGTTAAAGCTTGGTCGCAAATGGGTCTTCCAGATGGACAATGACCCCAAGCATACTTCCAAAGTTGGGGAAAAATGGCTTAAGACAACAAAGTCAAGGTATTGAGTGGCCATCACAAAGCCCTGACCTCAATCCTATAAAAATTTGTGGGCAGAACGAAAAGTGTGTGCGAGCAAGGAGGACCTACAACCTGACTCAGTTACACCAGCTCTGTCAGGAGGAATGGGCCAAAATTCACCCAACTTATTGTGGGAAGCTTGTGAAGGCTACCCGAAACGTTTGACCCAAGTTAAACAATTTAAAGGCAATGCACCAAATACTAATTGAGTGTCTGTAACTTCTGATTGTGAAAATCTGAGTTTAAATGTATTTGGCTAAGGTGTATGTAAACTTCCGACTTCAACTGCAGTCCTAGGCCTGTGTTTTGTTAGGTGGACTTATGGCCAATTTGGCATTATTCCTATAAGTACAATGTGGAACTTTGTTTCAAACCATTTAGAAATGTGATCCCAAATGTGATCACAATTTCACACATTGGAACCATTATTTATAAAATACCAATACACTGTCCTGTTACATACTGTTAACTACAAAGAGTATTAGGCCGAGTGAAGAGAGAAAAAACGGCGATGGGTGGTGATACTTGGATACTTTTTTTTCGCCCTGGCTCCTGTTGCTGTGTGCGCCACCATTGAAATGCATGAAGTTAGATGACCTGGTGAAACTATACTTAGAATTGGCTTTATAACAAGGAAATCCTATCTCTTTTAGCACATAATAACCATATTATTATAAGTAGGCCTATTAGGACCTGGAAGAGTTGTGCCACAGATTATCTTCAGAAGGAGGAACCACACAGACTCAGAGGAGTATTTCATCCAAGTCTGTGTGGTTACCTATATTAACCCTCCCACAAACACCCTTGCGTAAAACCCTGCTTCATTGTTTATTCTTGAATATTGCAATATTATTCTCAAAATATTGACACTTTTTTAAAGTACTATCATGCATAAAAAAGTCCTCTAAGTACCACATCCCATTTTTTGTCTCTTCACTTGGCCCTAATAGTCTTGCGTAGTTAGCTTATTGCAATAGTCGATAACTTTCATACCTTCACAATCAGCATCTTTGTATGACTGTTTATGTTTCTGTAGATATTCTCACACACAGGGTCAGCATGGTTTGGTTAATCTAGCCCAAAGAGGGCAGAATAGGTTTTAGCATTTTTGATTGGACGTGGTTGGAGTTAACATGGTTTTAGGGGCGGAGTGTACGGGACATCAGACCATTGGTTGCTTTAGCAGAATGAACATGTTAAAATAAGAGCCAAATCAAACACAACATTGTACCCCCCCCCCCCCCCCCCAACAACACACACCACAACTTATCAAACTTAATTGACTCACTGATTTCTGTGGAACAATGTACTGTGTCACTATCGACCCACCGCTGTGCTTGTATTGGTGGGTGATGCAACATCAGACTGTTTGTGTGAATGTGTTTGTGTGCTGGCAATAGTGCACTGTGGGAGCATACGTCACTCTCTCTCTCCCTTTCTCTCAGCAATGCAACTCTACACCAGACCTCTCTACTYAATATCCCCCATCAGGGAGAGAGAGAGAGAGACAGAGAGAGAGGGAAAGCGAGAGACAGAGTGAGAAAAAGAGAGAGCCATCCATATGCTCTCATAGTAAATGTGTCTGCCAGGAGCACAGACAGATTAACTACCTCCAGGGTCTTATAGTGGCTGACTAGATACTATCTTTGTGTCATAGAGCACCATTATCCTGTGTTTCTACATCAGTACGGTAATCAGTTTTTGAGCAAATATAGACATTCAGTTCAATTCTGTCTAATTTAATTTAATTTTCCATCTTTTATATCTCATACCATATACCAGGGATATTCAGATCTACGCYACGACAGGGGTGTCAAACTCATTCCACAGAGGGCCAAGTGTCTTAGGTTTTAGTTTTTTCCTTTAAATTAAGACCTAGACAACCAGGTGAGGGGAGTCCCTTACTAATTAGTGACTTTAATTCATTAATCAAGTACAAGGGTGGAGCGAAAACCCTCAGACACTCARCCCTCCATGGAATGAGTTTGACACGAGGTCCAAACTACTGCTGTTTTTTCTGTCCTTCCTGATATTTAATTGCACCCGTCTAAATCAGTCCCTGATTAAAGGGGAAGTATGAAAAAAGTACTGGAACTGGCTTTGATATACAGATTTGAATTTTAGGGCTATATACACTTGAACAATGATTGTGTCAAACTGTAGCCATGTAACAAATATATAATGTGCATTATCAACATTGAGTAACTATTCACACTTCATCTGACAGGCACAGATGTAGGTTCTCATTGAGCATGTTGCTATAGCTGTGGGGCCACGGCTAGAAAAAATTGTGAGTACTGGTAAAGAGCATGTAAAGAGCAAGTAAAATGGAGCCAGGAGAAGACTCACCTGGATGTCCCTCTCCGACAGACTCCGAAGTGAACATGAAGGACTCATTATCCAGCAGAGTGTCATTCATTTTGACACAGGCAGGTGCTCAGAACCACTCAAAAACAGTTCCTCTGTTTCCTTCAACAGCAACCAAATAGATCTGGTGAGAGCTTTATATTCCTGCTCGAGAAGGTAGAAAGAGTGAGGGTTGCAGCCGTGCAGCCAATTGACTGTCTGTCTATCCAACAGAACTCCTGGACTATCCACACATGGTCCTATATATGGCTAAGAGAAAACACACACACACACACACACACACACACACACACACACACACACACACACACACACACACACACACACACACACACACACACACACACACACACACACACACACACACACACACACACACACACACACACACATCATGTGGTGAACCCATGGGACAGACCATTCCAGGGGGGAGTTGTTGATGGAGGGGATTTAACATTTTGGGAAGTCCCAATTAAACCCTTGTTCTTTCCACAATCCTGAATGGTGGAAGGAATCTACAACTTCTGTCATCCACGGGGTGCTGCTGGAGTCCAGATACCTTTATTGGGCTGTAGAAAGCAAACTATCACTCCCCTCTATTCTCCGGATTGGTTAGCTCTCCATTAGGATTGAGCTGGGGCTGTGTAAAGGTATGAAGAGAGAGAGAGAGAGGCTTTTATATATGATGCAATCTACCTTGCTAACTACCTTTCCTCAGCTACTTTGGTTTGGCAATATAACTGGGTGTACAAAAAACACATTTTATTAATAGGACAATAGATGGAGAGAATTGACGAATATAAACATTTCTATAGTTGATGTTAGGGTTGAATATTTTCCCGGTATTTTACAAATGTTCCATCCCGGGAATAAATCACTTATGACCCGGTATTTCCCACCAAAGCCGGATRTGTCATTCAAAAGCATTATAAAGCATATAAATATGTCTGGATTTGATTAGCGCTTTGATCAGCATGAAAATGCAAACCTGATTCTACCTGAGCCACATATTAAATAGCCTACATTTATGAGCCCTACATTAATGACATTTAATGAGCCCAAGCCCAAATGATTGTGCTGTCATCCAATGTACAGTACGAGTCAAAAGCTACATTCACTCACTGATCCACTGATCTGACAGTGATTGAATATAAAAGTACAGCTGATACTGTACACACACACACTTCGGTGTAAATCACACTTATGCTGTATTTTAGATGATGCAATCAGTGTTGGGAATGTATTATACTTTTAGATTATGGTAAAAGCAGTATCATAAATTCRTAGTATTTTTAAAGTAATTTTAGTCTTGTATTCAATGTACTTTATATCTAATTGTTGCTCTCTTGTATTTTGACAGCTGCAAAGCGAAATTACTCGTTGGGATTAATAAAGCTTGTCTACTAGCATCTGCTAAACATAATCTGCTCCAAAATCCATTCATTCCTTATTTGTCATTATTACTCATATAAATATACAGTTGAAGTCAGAAGTTTACATACACTTAGGTTGGAGTTTTTTCAACCACTCCACAAATTACTTGTTAACTTCTCTGGGATATGTGGGATGCTAACGTCCCACTTGGCCAAAAGCCAGAAAAAATGCTGCGCACCAAATTTTAATATATTACTATAAAAATCAATCTTTCATKAAATCACACATGAAAGAYACCAAATTAAAGCTACACATGTTGTTAATCCAGCCAATATGTCTGATTTCAAAATACGATTTACGGCGAAAGCACACTAAACGATTATGTTAGGTCAGTACATAGCCACAGAAAAACACAGCCATTTTCCCAGCCAAAGATAGGAGTCACAAAAAGCAGAAATAGAGATAAAATGAATCACTAACCTTTGATGATCTTCATCAGATGACACTCATAGGACATCATGTTACACAATACATGWATGTTTTGTTCGATAATGTGCATATTTATAWCCCAAAATCTTAGTTTACATTGGCGCCATGTTCAGAAATGCCTCCAAAATATCCGGAGAAATTGCAGAGAGCCACATCTAATAACAGAAATACTCATCATACACTTTGATGAAAGATACATGTTTTACATAGAATTAAAGATACACTTGTTCTTAATGCAACCSCTGTGTCAGATTTTTTTTWAACTTTACGGAAAAAGCACACCATGCAATAACCTGAGACGGCGCTCAGATATAACAACATTTCTCCGCCATGTTGGAGTCAACAGAAATACGAAATTACATCATAAATGTTCCYTTACCTTTGATGATCTTCATCAGAATGCACTCCCAGGAATCCTAGTTCCACAATAAATCGTTGTTTTGTTCGATAATGTCCATTACTTATGTCCAAGTAGCTACTTTTGCTAGCATGTTTAGTACATATGTCCAAACGCTCGAGCAGATCCAGGCGAACGTCGGACGAAAACYTCAAAAAGTTATATTACAGGTCGAATAAACTTGTCAAACTAAGTAGAGAATCAATTTTCAGGATGTTGTTATCATAAATATTAAATAACGTTCCAACCGGAGAATTCCTTTTTGTCTACAGAAGTAATGGAACGCAAGGCGATATCATTTGGAATGCGCATGACCAAGAACTGGCACTCTGCCAGACCACTGACTGAAACACCTCCCATCCGGCCCCACATCACAGTAGAGGCTTCATTCAACGTTCTACAGACTGTTGACATCTAGTGGAAGGCGTAGGAAGCAAACAGATCCATATCTTACTGGGATTTGAATAGGCGATGAGTTGAAAATCGACCAGCCTCAGAATTCTCACTTCCTGTTTGGATTTCATCTCAGGTTTTTGCCTGCCATATGAGTTCTGTTATACTCACAGACATCATTCAAACAGTTTTAGAAACTTCAGAGTGTTTYATATCCAATAGTAACAATAATATGCATATATTAGCATCTGGGACAGAGTAGGAGGCAGTTCACTCCGGGCACGCTATTCATCCAAAAGTGAAAATGCTGCCCCCTATCACAAAGAAGTTTTAACAAACTATAGTTTTGGCAAGTCAGTTAGGACATCTACTTTATGCATGACACAAGTCATTTTTCCAACAATTGTTTAGATACAGATTATTTCACTTATAATTCACTGTATCACAATTGCAGTGGGTCAGAAGTTTACATACACTAAGTTAACTGTGCCTGTAAACAGCTTGGAAAATTCCAGAAAAAGATGTCATGGCTTTAGAAGCTTCTGATAGGCTAATTGACATAATTTGAGTCAATTGGAGGTGTACCTGTGGATGTATTTCAAGGCCTACCTTCCAACTCAGTGCCTCTTTGCTGGACATCATGGGAAAATMAAAAGAAATCAGCCAAGACCTCAGAAAGAAAATTGTAGACCTCCACAAGTCTGGTTCATCCTTGGGAGCAATTTCCAAACGCCTGAAGGTACCACGTTTATCTATACAAACAATAGTATGCAAGTATAAACACCATGGGATCACGCAGCCGCCATACCACTCAGGAAGGAGACGCATTCTGTCTCCTAGAGATGAACGTACTTTGGTGCGAAAAGTGCAAATCAATCCCAGAACAACAAAGGACATTGTGAAGATGCTGGAGGAAACATGTCCAAAAGTATCTATATCCACAGTAAAACAAGTCCTATTTCGACATAAACTGACAGGCCGCTCAGCAAGGAAGAAGGAAGAAGCCACTGCTTCAAAACCACCCTGACCTCAATCCTATAGAAAATTTGTGGGCAGAACTGAAAAAGCGTTTGTGAGCAAGGAGCCCTACAAACCTGACTCAGTTACACCAGCTCTGTCAGGAGGAATGGGCCAAAATTCACCCAATTTATTGTGTGAAGCTTGTGGAAGGCTACCTGAAACGTTTGACCCAAGTTAAACAATTTAAAGGCAATTCTACCAAATACTAATTGAGTGTATGTAAACTTCTGACCCACTGGGAATGTGATGAAATAAATAAAAGATAAAATAAATAATTCTCTCTACTATTATTCTGACATTTCACATACTTAAAATAAAGTGGGGATCCTAACTGACCTACGATAGGGAATTTTTACTAGGATWAAATGTCAGGAATTGTGAAAAAAGGAGTTTAAATGTATTTGGCTAAGGTGTATGTAAACTTCCGACTGTATGTAGCCTCAGAAAATGAGATTAGTAATTTACTAATCTTAGATAATCTTAATGTATTAGCCATTTCTGAAACTCAGTTAGACAGCACCTTTGATATCCCAGTAGGAATACAAGGATATTCCATCTATAGAAAAGACAGGAATGTCTACGGGGGATGTGTTGCTGTATACTGTATATTCAGAGCCAAATTCCTGTAAACCTCAGAGAGGATTTCATGACAAATGAAGTAGAAGTGCTGCGGTTGCAGGTTCACCTGCCTCATCTGAAGCCTCGTCTTTTAGGGTTCTGCTATAGGCCACCAAGTGCAAACTGTCAGTATCTGGAGAACATAGTTCCTTTGGAAAGTGTTCAGACCCCTTGACCTTTTACACATTTGTTAGGTTACAGCCTTGTTCTAAAATTTATTAAATTGTTATTTTTCCCCTCATCAATCTACACACAATAGCCCATACTGACAAAGCAAACACAGGATTTTAGACATTTTTGCAACTGTATAAATAAAAATGAAATATCACATTTACGTAAGTATTCAGACCCTTTACTCAGTACTTTTTTGAATCGCCATTGGCAGCAATTACAGCCTTGAGTCTTGGGTATGATGCTTCAAGCTTGGCACACCTGTATTTGGGGAGTTTCTCCCATTCTTCTCTGCAGATCCTCTCAAGCTCTGTCAGATTAGATTGGGAGCGCTGCCGCACAGCTATTTTCAGGTCTCTCCAGAGATGTTCGATCGGGTTCAAGTCTGAGCTCTGGTTGGGCCACTCAAGGACATTCAGAGACTTGTCCCAAAGCCACTCCTGCGTTGTCTTGGATGTGTGCTTAGGGTCGTTGTCCTGTTGGAAGGTGAACCTTCAACCCAGTCTGAGGTCCTGAGCGCTCTGGATCAGGTTTCCATTAAGGATCTCTCTGTACTTTGCTCTGTTTAACTTTCCCTTGATTCTGACTAGTCTCCCTTTCCCTGCCACTGAATATCATCCCTACAGCATGATGCTGCCACCACCATGCTTCACCATAGGGATGGTGCCAGGTTTCCTCCAGACGTGAAGCTTGGAATTCAGGCCAAAGAGTTCAATCTTGGTTTCATCAGAGAATCTTGTTTGTCATGGTCTGAGAGTCCTTTAGGTGCCTTTTGGCACACTCCAAGCAGGCTGTTATGTGCCTTTTATTGAGGAGTGGCTTCCGTCTGGCAACTCTACCATAAAGGCCTGATTGGTGGAGTGTTGCAGAGATGGTTGTCTTAGAAGGTTCTCCCATCTCCACAGAGGTACGCTTTGTCAGAGTTACCATCGGGTTCTTGGTCACCTCCCTGACCAAGGCCCATCTCCCCYGATTGCTCACTTTGCTCAAGCTCTACGATGAGTCTTGATGATTCCAACCTTCTTCCATTTAAGAATGATGGAGGCCACTGTGTTCTTGGAGACCTTCAATGCTTCAGAAGTTGCTGGGTACCCTTCCCCAGATCTGTGCCTCGACACAATCCTGTCTCGGAGCTCAATGTACAATTCCTTCGACCTCATGGCTTGGTTTTTGCTCTGACATGCACTGTCAACTGTGGGACCTTATATAGACAAGTGTGTGACTTTCCAAATCATGTGCACTCAATTGAATTTACCACAGGTGGACTCCAATCAAGTTGCAGAAACATCTCAAGGATGATCTCTGATGCTAATAGAGACATTTGTTTTCTTGGTGACCTGAACATTGACTAGTTATCATCTAGTTGTCCTATCAAGAGGAAGCTTCTTAGTGTGACTAATGCCTGTAACACAACCCAGGTTATCTCTCAACCAACTACAGTAGATTGTATACCAATAGTGTTGGATCTGTGACATCCACTTGTATTGATCATATTGTATCTTTACTAATGCTGCAAAGCTTTGCTCCAAAGCAGTATCAGTTCCCAATGGCTGTAGCGACCACAACATTGTGGCAATAACAAGGAAAGCAAAAGTACGAATGGCAGGGCCTAAAGTCATTTATAAGAGATCATACAAAATGTTTTCTCAGGATTCTTTTGTTGAAGCTATAAAAAATGCATGTTGGTCGGATGTGTATGAGGAGGAGAATCCAGATGCAGCACTTGGAGTATTTGTAAAAGTATTCTTGCCAATTGTTTACAAATATGCACCTGTTAAGAAACTAACTGTGAGAAACGTTAGAGACCCCTGGATCAATGATAAATTGAAACATTTTATGGTGAAAATAAATGAAACAAAAAATGTAACATTTTGTGACTAAACTTAACAAAAATAAGAATAAATTATATGACTAAAACAAGATAAATTACATAAAACAACAATGGAAAAATATTTCGGAGTGCCTTAAATTATATATGGGCAGAGTGGCATTATTAAAGTGACTAGTGTTCCATTTATTAAAGTGGCCAATGATATCAAGTCTGTAGGTAGGCAGCCGCCTCTCTGTGCTAGTGATGGCTGTTTAACAATCTGATGGCCTTGAGATAGAAGCTGTTTTTCAATCGCTCTGTCCCAGCTTTGATGCACCTGTACTGACCTCGCCTTCTGGATGGAAGCGGGGTTAACAGGTAGTGGCTCGGGTKGTTGTTGTCCTTGATTATCTTTTTTTGCCGTCCTGTTACATCGGGTGTTGTAGGTGTCCTGGGGGCAGGTAGTTTGCCCCCGGTGATGCGTTGTGCAGACCGCACCACCCTCTGGAGAGCCCTGCGGTTGTGGGCGGTGCAGTTGCCGTACCAGGCGGTGATACAGCCTGACAGGATGCTTTCGATTGTGCACCTGTAAAAGTTAGTGAGAGTTTTCGGTGACAAGCCACATTTTTTCAGCCTCCTGAGGTGTGCCTTCTTCGCCACACTGTCTGTGTGCATGGACCATTTCAGTGATATGTACACCGAGGAACTTTCCAGCTTCTTCACTGCTGTCCCGTCGATGTGGATAGGGGGGTGCTCCCTTTGTTGTTTACTGAAGTCCATGATCATCTCTTTTGTTTTGCTGACATTGAGGGCTCTCACCTCCTCACTGTAGGCTGTCTCGTCGTTGTTGGTAATCAAGCCTACCACTGTTGTGTCGTCTGCAAACTTGATGATTGAGTTGGAGGCGTGCATGGCCACGCAGTCGTGGGTGAACAGGGAGTACAGGAGGGGGCTGAGAACAYACCCTTGTGGGGCCCCAGTGTTGAGGATCAGTGGAATGAAGATGTTGTTTGTACAGTACAGTGCGGTGCCCCTCAAGGTAGTTAACTTGGGCCGTTACTTCTCTATTTTTACAAATGATTTGCCACTTGTCTTTTAAGAAGGTAAAATGACTATGTATGCTGATGATTACACACTCTACAGATCAGCACCTACAGCCAGTGAGCTCACTGAGACTCTTAGCAAGGAGGTACAGTCAGAATTGGTAATTAACAATAAACTTGTCTTAAATATATCTAAAACCAAAAACATTGTGTTTGGTTCAAAGCATTCTCTTACACCTAAATCTCCACTGGAGTTGTGCATAAATGGTGTGACCATTAAATAAGTTGAAAAGGCTGAACTCCTAGGAGTAACATTGGATGGTCAGTTATCATGGTCCAGTCATATTGAMAACGTTGTTGTCAAGATGGGGAGAGACATGTCTTTAATAAAAATATGTTCTGCATTTTTGTCATTAAGATCAACTGTATTAGTTGTTCAGGCTCTGATCTTGTCCCATTTTGATTACTGTCCGGTAATATGATCAGGTGCAGCAAAGAAAGACCTAGCAAAGCTGCAGCTGGCTCAAAACAAAGCAGCACGCCTTTTGGCAGTGATTAAAGCTGTAACTATTTCTGGTTAAGTCTCTAAGAGCTTTCCACACCTTGATTGTGCAACATTTGCCCATTATTATTTTCAAAATTCTTCAAGGTCTGTCAAATTGGTTGTTGATCATTGCTAGACAACCATTTTCAGATCTTGCCGAAGATTTTCAAGTAGATTTAAGTCAAAACWGTAACTCGGCTAATCAGAAACATTCACTGTCTTCTTAGTAAGCAACCCCACTTTTTTTCAGCATTATTTTAATGCCTTGTTGCAAACAGGATGCATGTTTTGGAATATTTTTTATTCAGTATAGGCTTCCTTCTTTTCACTCAGTCATTTAGGGGTTAAATACTTATTGACTCAAGACATTTCAGCTTTTAMATTTTTTGTAATTTGTTAACATTTCAAAAAACATAATTCCGCTTTGACATTATGGGGTATGTAGGCCAGTGACCAAAATATCTAAATTTAATACATTTTAACTTAAAGCTGTAACACAACAAAATGTGGAAAAAGTCAAGGGGTGTGAATACTTTCTGAAGGCACTGTACATAACCCACCAGACACACCACTATTGATTTCTTCACAGTACACAAACCAAAAACAGATTTAATGCATTTAAAAAATATATATATTTCACCTTTATTTAACCAGGTAAGCTAGTTGAGAACAAGTTCTCATTTACAACTGCGACCTGGCCAAGATTAAGCAAAGCAGTGAGACAAAAACAACAACACGGAGTTACACATGGAATAAAGAAGCGTACAGTCAATAACACAATGGGAAAAAAAGAACGTCTATATACAGTGTGTGCAAATGGAGTAAGGAGGTAAGGCAATAAACAGTTGAAAAGCATGCATTTGGTTTTACTAGCCTTTAAGAGTAGTTGGMGGCCACGGAAGGAGTGTTGTATGGCATCGAAGCTCGTTTGGAGGTTAGTTAACACAGTGTCCAAAGAAGGGCCAGATGTATACAGAATGGTGTCATCTGCGTAGAGGTGRATCAGGGAATCACCCGCAGCAAGAGCGACATCATTGATATATATGCATCACTCAGTTATGTAATGAGCCATATCATCGTGGAATGCTCTGCCACCAGAGGTTACTCAGGCAAAAAGCAAGTTTATCTTTAAAAAACAGACAAAAAAAATATTTTATCACAGCGCCTCTCCTCTTTCTAAAGATCTAATTTAACTGTACTGTATATAAGAATATGAATACGTATATATGAAGTGTGTAAATAGTATTTTGTTGTCGCTTGGTGTCTTTCCAATATATAACTCTTATTTTAATTTTAATTTTGAGTTGAATGTCATATCTTATGTTGTTCTTGTCTATAACTGTTCTGTACTTCGTCATGCATTTGTACATTTTATGTGGACCCTAGGAAGAGTAGCTGCTGCAACTGCAAGACACACAAGAATATATACAATTCTACAAATCTTAAATAATACAACTGTATGATGCAGAGGCATACACACAGTCACACACACATCTGGATCTAGTTACAGTTAATGTTGACTCAGCTCCAAGAAATGAGAGGAGAATTTTAACAAGACTTCAGCAGCGAACAGCTTAATAGTCTCTTTCCTGTCAGGATACCAGAAGCAGATTGTTTAAAAGCAATATTCACATATTCCCTTTGTCACTGACAGACAGTCATCATAGTGGTAGAGTATCTGAAACTCATATTGAGATAATGGTTAAATATGTAGTAGAGGCTGTGGGGGTAATGAGTGCTGTGATTATCTAACACCTCCTCTTACCTTACTGTAATACTTCACCACAGGTGTTCGACTATAGCTGCAAACCTGTTGTGTCCAACCTGTCTCTGGATCGACTATGGCACCATTTATAGCATGTTATAGCAGCAAATAAACACATTTATCTTCATTTGATACTAAAGGATAAATGTTGCAAGCACAATTTTTGGTAGTCTTTTGTCATAATTCTGGTGACAAGAAGGGATCAACGACTGACACGTGATTGAAGTCAGAACCCTACAGATCTAGGACCAGATTATCCCACCCGCAGTCCTAAACGTAACCATTAAACATTTCTTACCCCGGATCAGGGTTCTAGGCAACTAGCTACTCTTGAACACTCACACACACAACACCACACAGGTCACGCATGCGGATCGCAGCACAGCACGCACGCACGGCACGCACGCACGCACGCACGCACGCACGCACGCACGCGCACGCACGCACGCACGCACGCACGCACGCACGCACGCACGCACGCACACACACACACACACACACACACACACACACACACACACACCACACACATCACACACACACACACACACACACCTATCCTCGGCCCAAACCAAATAGCTTCAGAACCAGAACCGGTCCAGTTCAATGTCACACAGTGCCTGCCCAACACCTCAACTGACCCCTGGGGGAGGACACCACAGTTTGGTTTGGCCACACATACATGTCTGTGTGTTCTTTCCTATGAAATTATTTACAGTATAGTACATTGTGCACTCTGTCCCACAGAAATCAGGGAGAGTTGCGGTGTTCGTGTGTTTGTGTATGTGTGTGTGTGTGTGTCTGCATACCAAATGCTTTGTGTGCTGAGTGTCAGAGCGTGTGTAAGTGCGTGCCCTCACGGACAAACCATTAAAGACAGACAGTGGTTAGTTGAGTGATGTGGTTTAGCAGCAACCTGTCTCCACAAAACCAAGGTTAATGACTGACTGATACAGCAGGGGAAGTTTTTCACCACCGACAATATCTTTCTGGTTGTGTAGAAAGATAACGTCTATCGATCACTGGGGTGACCACGTGTCATATAACATGTTAAAGAAGGTCATGGCACTGCAATTGAAAATAGATCAATTATAATCCAGACAGTTGCCAAAGCAGAATTTATCTTCTGGTGAATAAGACACATCATTTATGGATTAGGGATGTTTAAATGATGATAATGACTGTGAGTTTAAAGTGGGACTGTGACACTAAGGAAATATGACTTTGTAACACTTTCTAATAACTCCACGTAATAAAGCATTTATAATGGATCAGTAAACAATTTATTCATTATTTATTAATCATTACTCACACATTTGTAAATGTTAGTAACCTAGTTATTCACACATTTATAAACAACTTTTAAATATTTTATAATTATTCATAAGATGTTCAATATAGGTCTTTATAAATAATTTACTAATCATTAGTTAAGTATTTTTGTGTGGCCTCATCTAAAGTTTGGGCTATTTATACTTTATAAATACTTTATACATTTTTTGAGGGACCAGTGTAATTTCTCACAAAAAGATAGACATGCCATTGGTAGAAATTCCAACAGTACCTGGTGCTCCTTAAGGTCTCAAAATATCCGCTAGTACATATCAATGCTTGAAGAATAAGCACACAATACAGAGGATGTTTAAGAAAATACCGTAATATGGAACATTTTATTCCAAAACAGTCACACTGTTGTAATAGTGTGATGTGTAACTTCAGACACACTCTATGCTGAGTAAAATAATGTTTTAAGCCTGAAAATGCTAACATAAGTGTGGAATGCAGTCACTCCTTAGAGCAGTCTAATCTCAGTTAACCCAGTAAATTCTGGGTCCATACGAGTTAGAAATTGGGAGGTCCGGTTTGCGTAGTCTCCACCTTCACAAAGAAAACTCTGAGCCAACCTTCCTCAAATCCTTGCTTATTGTTTAAGCATTGATATGTTCCAGGGGCCATTTTGAGACCTGCTGGTACTGATGGAATGTCTACTAATGGCATGTTCATTTTTTGGTGAGAAATTACACTGGTCACTCAAAACATTTATAAAGTATTTATAAAATAAAATAGCTCACAGTTTGGATGAGGCCACACAAAAATACTTAACTAATGATTAGTAAATGGTTCATAAGGACCTATATTATGATGCATAAGTTATGAATAATCCATTAATACATGCTTTATTACATGGAGTTATTATAAAGTGCTATAAATGAAGGTAATAGTCATGCTGATGAAAGCACAACGAATCATCACAATCATTCAAAGATTGTTTGTGTTATATAGGAGGTAAGGAAATCAACCACAACAATACAACAAACCTGGACAGTATAGGAGGTAAGTCCTATTCCCATGCAGTGTTTACATGCACCCGTTCTTTCCAGGTCTGAGGGGTTACTTACTCGTGGACGGTGGGTTATTAAGTGGGTTATTAAATACCTCCTCGCTGACTCAGTGCAACAGTGGATAAAGACAAGTCAAAGTTCACAAACACATGAACTGTAACYGGCACGGAGCCAAGGGGCCCTGCAAAGATGAACTCAGACACAGTTATACAGATGACTATTAGGGCTATACAGGAGGAGCTAACAGAGGGGGCATGGCTCACATTCATACTGTATACATGAAACGCAGGGTAACATAAATTAGATATGTGACCGATTGCAGTTTTCCTAAATAAGAGTGACTGCAGAATAAGAGAGGGAGAGATTGTTTGAGTGTGCACGTGTGTGCATGCAAATGTGTGTGCGCAAGCATGCACGTGCTGAGAGAAAGATAACGAGAGGTAGAGGTCAGTAGATGATACATGGTCTTACCTTGATATATCTAATCTTACTAGGATAAAATGTCAAAGCTACAATGCATATGAAGAGTTTCATTCCAAAATGCTATACAGTACATACATTTTCAGAAATGCTGGAAAATGAGCTTTTATTGTTAAAAGAAATTWTGAGAGAGATTGGTGTGTTTTTTCACTATATAATCATGGCATGGGGTTGTTCAATGACAGATTTTAAACAAATGCATGTCCATCACTTAATGGTTTCATTTCAGAGACAAAAGAATTTCGTTTTTTTGCTAAATGCTATACAGTGCATTTGAAAAGTATTCAGACCCCTTGACTTTTTCTTCATTTTGTTATGTTACAGCCTTATTCTAAAATGTACTAAATAAAACATTTTCCTCATCCATCTACACACAATACCACATAATGACAAAGTGAAAAAAAGGGTTTTAAAAWAAAWAMWAAATAAAAATGAAATACCTTATTTACATAAGTATTCAGACCCTTTGCTGTAAGACTAAAATTTGAGCTCAGGTGCATCTTGTTTCCATTGATCAACCTTGAGATGTTTCTACAACTTGATTGGAGTCCACCTGTGCTAAATTCAATTGATTGGACATGATTTGGAAAGGCACACACCTGTCTATATAGGGTCCCATAGTTGACAGTGCATGTCCGAGCAAAAACCAAGCCATGAGGTCGGAGGACACCGTGGCCTCAATCATTTTTAAATGGAAGAAGTAACCACCAAGACTCTTCCTAGAGACTCAGCAATTGGGGTAAAAGAGCCTTGGTCAGGGAGGTRACCAAGAACCTCTGTGGAGATGGGAGAAACTTCCAGAAGGACAACCATCTCTGCAGCACTCCACCAATCAGGCTTTTATGGTAGAGTGGCCAGACRGAAGACACTCCTCAGTAAAAGGCACATTACATCCCGCTTGGAGTTTGCCAAAAGGCACCTGAAGGACTCTTAGACCAGGAGAAACAAGATTCTCTGGTCTGATGAAACCAAGATTGAACTCTTTGGCCTGAATGCCAAGCATCATGTCTGGAGGAAACCTGGCACCATCCCAACGGTGAAGCATGGTGGTGGCAAGATCATGCTGTGGGGATGTTTTTCAGTGGCAGGGACTGGGAGACTAGTCAGGATTGAGGGAAAGAGCAAAGTACAGAGAGATCGTTGATGAAAACCTGGACCAGAGCGCTCAGGACCTCAGACTGGGGCAAAGTCCTTCCAACAGGACAAAGTGTTAAACAAATCAACATTTATTTTATATTTTATATTCTTCAAAGTAGCCATCCTTTGCCTTGATGACAGCTTTGCACACTCTTGGTATTCTCTCAACCAGCTTCAAGAGGTAGTCACCTGGAATGCATTTCAATTAACAGGTGTTGCATTGTTTAAAGGTAATTTGTGGAATTTCTTTCCTTCTTAATGCATTTGAGCTTTGTCATTGTATTGTGTGTAGATTGATGAGTAAAAAAACGATTTAATCCATTTGAGAATAAGGCTGTAACTTAACAAACGTAACATGTGGAAAAAGTTGGAATACTTTCAGATTGCACTGTATATATCTGCCATACTCTCTGAGAAATAAGTAGTTCTGCTAGGTTTTACACAGTCAAATATAACAAAGAACTACATTTTTCTGAAGAAATGTACAAATGATACCTTTGTGACATCAATATTTAATTGTATATTTAAAAAAATATTCATTTGACAGTTTAGTTATTTAGCAGATGCTCTTATCCTGAGCGACTTACAGTCAGTGCATTCATTTTAAGATTGCTCGGTGAGACAACCACATATCACAGTCAAATATACAGGATACGAACATTCCAATCCAGCTAAACAATGGATATAWAGCTTTTTGCAAAAAAAATGAAAGATTTTCATACGCATCTAAAGTCTATGTATTAAAAATCTGAGAATAGTAATATTTTACACACACATAAAGGTACCCGCTGTCATTTCTGATGAAAAAAACAAAATTATTATTATCAGGAGTGATTACTAATTCCCAGACCTTTATAAAGAGTTATCTGGCATAGTGTGTGTTGTGTGAGCCAAAGAGAGAGATTATTTATAAAAAATGTTGCCTTTATTTATTAGAAATTTTGCAGGATGAAATCTCTTGAGATGCACCATGTTGTTTTCAAGAGTATCTAACCAGATAATTTTTTGAGGACACATAACAACCTGACTTAGCATGTGTAGGGGGTTTCCATGGACTGTGTAATGTTCTTTGGTGGCAGAGGTGTAGAAACCCCCTATGTGTTTATTTTTTCTTTCTTTCCCAATTCCAAATCGACACCTAGCTGTGACCCATAGCTATATGGTACAAGTTCCACCTTTCAGACGGCAACGAGGAGCTAGTGCCATTTGCTTAATAGCTTATTGCTTATAGCGCAATATTGCTTACACCTATCAGACCTCGATCTTCCGGCTTTGTGAGACTAACCCCTATCCAGTCATCTGGAGTGGTAAAGGGTAGGAGCGAAGGGTCGATTTGGGATTGGCTGAACGTCAGACCTTAAACTTGAACGAACAGGATGAGAGAAGCGAGTTGAAGTTGGGTTGCGTGTGAAGTTGTGAACAGCTGTTTGTCTTTCTGCAGGTTCAAGGTCGTGCTGCCTGGGAAGCCCCGCTCACAGCCCCAGCCTCAACCTCAGCCCTGGGTATTTGTTAGTTTGGGAACTAGTATCATCCAGGGTCCAGAGCCTGGCCATGGCAGGTAGATCTACATTTTTACATTTTAGTCATTTAGCAGACACTCTTATCGAGAGCGACTTACAATTAGTGCATTTATCTTAAGATACATACCACTGTTGTAGCAAGCACATTTTCCCTCAATAAAGTAGTTAGCAGAGTCTGTGGTCGTGGGATTAATTTGAGATAGTCTTTGAAGAGGTAGGGTTTCTGTCATTTTCGGAACATGGGCAGGGACTCTGCTGTCTTAGCTTCAGGGGGAAGCTGGTTCAACTATTGGGGTGCCAGGACAGAGAAAAGCTTTGACTGAGCTGAGCGGGAGAAGCACCATGACCTTGTAGTGGTCTAGTCGGACCCCTGGTAGTCCCTCTGGTTATGGACTTTATCACAAAGTTAAGGATAGGGAGAGACTTACTGGCCTCAGCAGTGGTGGCTGATGGGACTTTAAAATGGGGAGGACGGTCTCATAGTAATGGGTGAAACGGAATAAACGGAATGGTCTCAAACACATAAAACAGCTGGTTTCCATGTGTTAGATACCATTCCATTAACTCCATTCCATTCATTATTATGAGCTGTCCTTCCCTCACCAGCCTCCGCTGGGCCTCAGAAAATACCATCAAATCAAATTTTATTCGTCACATACACAGTTTACAGCAGGTACAAAGGTGCAGTGAAATGCTAATGCACTAGCTCCCTCAATAATGCAGTACATCAGTCAATAGCAATAATAACAATAAAAAGAGTAAAGTAAAAAATAACAAGTAATAACAGGGTTAGTATGCAAAGTAACAATGGACTATATTATACTGTATTTACAAATATACAGTGTTTAGTGTCTTGGTCACGCAGTGGAATGCATAGTATATAATAGACTGTATGTGGTTGTGTCTGTATGTGAGTTCTGAGTGCGTGTGGTGCTTTTGTGTGTGTGTTAATCGGTGTTTGTGTGTGTGTGTTCGAATCACAGGCRGCAGGTGGCACCTTAATTGGGAAGGACGGGCTCATAGTAATGGCTGGATCATAATAAATGGAATGGTATCAAATGCATCAAACACATGGTTTCCATACCATTCACTCCATTCCAGCCATTATTATGAGCCATCCTCAGTAGCCTCCTGTGTTTCAWATGTAAGTTTGTGTGTAAGGGTTGGATGTATGGGTAGTCAGTGCAAAGAATTTCTAAACAAATAATATCTAAGGTGCAGATATTCTCTGAGGTGCAAATACAGTCGTGGCCAAAAGTTTTGAGAATGACACAAATATACATTTTCACAAAGTTTGCTGCTTCAGCRTCTTTAGATATTTTTGTCAGATGTTACTATGGAATACTGAAGTATAATTACAATCATTTCATAAGTGTCAAAGGCTTTTATTGACAATTACATGAAGTTRATGCAAAGAGTCAATATTTGCAGTGTTGACCCTTCTTTTTCAAGACCTCTGCAATCCGCCCTGGCATGCTGTCAATTAACTTCTGGGCCACATCCTGACTGATGGCAGCCCATTCTTGCATAATCAATGCCTGGAGTTTGTCAGAATTTGTGGGTTTTTGTTTGTCCACCCGCCTCTTGAGGATTGACCACAAGTTCTCAATGGGATTAAGGTCTGGGGAGTTTCCTGGCCATGGACCCAAAATATTGATGTTTTGTTCCCCGAGCCACTTAGTTATCACTTTTGCCTTATGGCAAGGTGCTCCATCATGCTGGAAAAGGCATTGTTCATCACCAAACTGTTCCTGGATGGTTGGGAGAAGTTGCTCTCGGAGGATGTGTTGGTACCATTTTTATTCATGCCTGTGTTCTTAGGCATAATTGTGAGTGAGCCTACTCTCTTGGCTGAGAAGCAACCCCACACATGAATGGTCTCAGGATGCTTTACTGTTGGCATGATACAGGACTGATGGTAGCGCTCACCGTGTCTTCTCCAGGCAAGCTTTTTTCCGGATGTCCCAAATGATCTGAAAGGGAATTCATCAGAAAAAATGACTTTACCCCAGTCCTCAGTCCTGTACCTTTTGCAGAATATCAATCTGTCCCTGATGTTTTTCCTGGAGAGAAGTGGCTTCTTTGCTGCCCTTCTTGACATCAGGCCATCCTCCAAAAGTCTTCGCCTCACTGTGCGTGCAGATGCACTCACACCTGCCTGCTGCCATTCCTGAGCAAGCTCTGTACTGGTGGTGCCCCGATCCCGCAGCTGAATCAACTTTAAGAGACGGTCCTGGCGCTTGCTGGACTTTCTGAAGCCTTCTTCACAACAATTGAACCTCTCTCCTTGAAGTTCTTGATGATCTGATAAATGGTTGATTTAGGTGCAATCTTACTGGCAGCAATATCCTTGCCTGTGAAGCCCTTTTTGTGCAAAGCAATGATGACGGCACGTGTTTCCTTGCAGGTAAGCATGGTTGACAGAGGAAGAACAATGTTACACCCTGAATTTAAAATGGATTAAATTGAGATTTTGTGTCACTGGCCTACAACAACACCCCATAATGTCAAAGTGGAATTATGTTTTTAGACATTTTTACAAATGAATTACAAATTAAAAGCTGAAATGTCTTGAGTCAATAATTATTCAACTCCTTTGTTATGGCAAGCCTAAATAAGTTCAGGAGTAAAAATTAGCTTAAGCATGGACTCTGTGTGCAATAATATATATTTTTTAATAATGATATTTGAATGACTACCTCATGTCTATACCGCACACATACAATTATCTTTAAGGTCCCTCATTCGAGTATTGAATTTCAAACACCGATTCAACCACAAAGACCAGAGAGGTTTTCCAATGCCTCGCAAAGAAGGGTAGGATTGGTAGGAGGGTTAAAAAAACTGACTTTGAATATCTCTTTGAGCATGGTGAAGTTATTAATTACACTTTGAATAGTGTATCAACACACCTAGTCACTGCTRTACAAAGATACAGGCATCCTTCCTAACTCAGTTGCCGGAGTGGAAGGAAACCGCTCAGGGATTTCACCATGAGGCCAATTGTGATTTTAAAACAGTTACAGAGGTTAATGGCTGTGAAAGGAGACAACTGAGGATGGATCGACAACATTGTAGTTACTCCACAATACTAACCTAAATGACTGAGTGAAAAGAAGGAAGCCTGTACAGAATACAAATATTCCAAAACATGGATCCTGTTTGCAATAAGGCACTAAAGTAAACTGCAAGCAATGTGGCAAAGAAATGAACTTTATGTCCTGAATACAAAGCGTTATGTTTSGGGCAAATCAACACAACCCATCACTGAGTACCACTCTTTGTATTTTCATCCATGGTGGTGGCTGCATCATGTTATGGGTATGCTTGTCATTAGCAAGGACTAGTGAGTTTTTTGTGATAATGTAGTTATTTATTACAATTGACTGTGTAAAATCTAGCAGTAGGGCCTACTACTTATTTCTCTGACAGTGAGGTGGATATATAGCATTTAGCAAAGAAACATGTTTATTTGTCTCTCTGAAATGAAATCATCACGTGATAGATTTTAAACAAATGCATGTCTGTCCTTGAACAACCCCATGCCATAATTAGATAGTGAAAAAACACACTCTTTCGTCATTTCTTTAAAGATGCACTATGTCACTCTGCTCCACCATTTTCTGGTTGCTAAAATTCTAATAGTTCGGCTTAATTTCAGTTTATGTGACAAAACAAGCAAGTATATTGTAGTGAATCACATCAAAACCAAAAGTAAAAGACGCAAAATCGAAACTTAAGAACGGGAAGCATAGAAATAGCACACATAGAACAGATCTACCGCTTCCTAGACTTGCTTTCAACGAGAATGAGAGATCTGTCGGGTCACCCAAAAAAGTTACATATTGCAGCTTTAAACAATACAATTCTAATCTGACTTCTCTTTTTCCAGTTTATTCAGATCCCCATTCACTGTTACGGTATCACTGTTAAGACTGTATCACTATCAAATCAAGAAACTCACTATTCTTTTACTGTCTTTCAAGGAGTGAAAATGTCACGCTCTGACCTTAGAGATCCTTTTTATGTCTCTATTTTGGTTTGGTCAGGGTGTGAGTTGGGGTGAGTATTCTATGTTCTATTATTTTGTATTTCGATGTTTTGGCCGGGTAGGGTTCTCAATCAGGGACAGCTGTCTATCGTTGTCTCTGATTGAGAACCATACTTAAGTAGCCCTTTTTCCCACCTATCTTTGTGGGAAGTTGTCTTTGTTTGTTGGCACTTTAGCCTTTAGCTTCACGATTGTTTTCTCGTTTGTTGGCGTCATTTTTTATAATAARAGAAAATGTACGCTTACCACGCTGCGCCTTGGTCCACTTCCTTCAACAGCCGTGACAGAAAGACTTGCTTTTGAGTCTACTTTTTGTATGTTTACATGTCTTGAATTATCTGTCCTTGTCTGCCAAAACAGATGCATTTGGAGACAGGAGCTAAATAAATCATATTAGAACTGCGGGTGAATATTTACAAAATATGATTAGTATTCCTGCAGCAAAGCACCCCCACAACATGATGCTGCCACCCCCCGACTTGCAAGCCTCCCCCTTTTCCCTCCAAACATAATGATGGCCAAACAGTTCTTCAGTTTTTGTTTCATCAGACCAGAGGACACTTCTCCAAAAAGTACGATCTTTGTCCCCATGTGCAGTTGCAAACTGTAGTCTGGCTTTTTTATGGAGGTTTTGGAGCAGTGGCTTCTTCCTTGCTGAGCGGCCTTTCAGGTTATGTCGATATAGGACTCGTTTTACTGTGGATATAGATACTTTTGTACTCGTTTCCTCCAGCATCTTCACAAGGTCCTTTGCTGTTATTCTGGGATTGATTTGCACTTTTCGCACCAAAGTACGTTCATTTCTAGGAGACAGAACGCGTCACTTTCCTGAGCGGTATGATGGCTGCGTGGTCCCATGGTGTTTATACTTGCGTACTATTGTTTGTACAGATGAACGTGGTACCTTCAGATGTTTGGAAATTGCTCCCAAGGATGAACCAGACTTGTGGAGGTCTAGAATTTTTTTTCTGAGGTCTTGGCTGATTTCTTTTGATTTTCCCATGATGTCAATCGAAGAGGCACTGAGTTTGAAGGTAGGCCTTGAAATACAGCCACAGGTACACCTCCAATTGACACAAATTATGTCATTTAGCTTATCAGAAGCTTCTAAAGCCAGTTCATCATTTTCTGGAATTTTCCAAGCTGTTTAAAGGCACAGTCAACTTAGTGTATGTAAACTTCTGACCCACATGAATTGTGATACAGTGAATTATAAGTGAAATAATCTGTCTGTAAACAATTGTTGGAAAAATGACTTGTGTCATGCACAAAGTAGATGTCCTAACYGACTTGCCAAAACTATAGTTTGTCAACAAGAAATTTGTGGAGTGGTTRAAAAATCAGTTTTAATGACTCCAACCTAAGTGTATGTAAACTTCCGACTTCAACTGTAGTGTTTTCTCGCTGAAGAGTGACATTAAATTATATTTTTATCTATCACAACCTATGCGGCGTCATAAAAGGTTATTGCTATGGTCAGTGGGTAGGCTATTATATTATTTCTGTAACAGAGTGTGTTGTGCTTCAATGGTTTAATTTGCTTAAAGAGATTGACGGGATCCTAAGCACTTTTGTAACATATTGTACGAATTGGAATTCATAAAATACCATACRAATTGCTACTCTGAAAACGGGTTGTGTTTTCGCTATATCCTTTTGACAACAGCCATCCCACTGGGAACACACTGAATAAAMGTTTCCACGTCATTTCAATGAAATTACTTTGAACCAACGTGAAATAGATGTTGAATTGACGTCTGCGCAGTGGGATCTGTCCAATTCAACCATGATCTATTGCTCCGGAAGGTATATAAAACACTTTGCTAGAAAACCAAAGATCAGACAAAACACCTTAGAATCAATATAAGCCTGCACATGGGTATCAGAAAAGTTGGTCAACACAATGTTCTAGAGAGCCCAGAGAGGGACAACATTACACTTGTTGCAACAAAGTCGTATTGACTGAGGCTGACAGGAAAAGGCCTACCACAGCGGAGAGGTTGTTTGTTTTTTAAACCAACACTATAGCCAGATAGATCTAGTCCTGGTCATGACATGGTCATTGGGTTCAAAGTTCACCTGAGGCGGTGGCGTTGGGGGCTGTATGTGAGGAAGGTTAGTTGCAATATTTACGTTGCAACAGCATTAAATAACTTCTCTCTTTTACTGATAATCTGAAATGTAGATGACAGAAGAAAATCAATACAGTATTGCAGTTACAGTAGCCTATATGTTCCTCTGCTCGTCTGTCCACCTCTCTCCCATCAGACTGTCATGTTGCTTGTATCGTGTTGTTTAAGATTTCAAAACAGGCAGCTCACATGTCTATTATGTGCGCTATAAAGAATACTTACAGTGCCTTCAGAAAGTTTTCACACCCCTTGACTTTTTCCACATTTTGTTGTGTTACAGCCTGAATTTAAAATAATACATTTTGTGTCACTGGACTACACACTATACCCCATAATGTCAATGTGGAATGATATGTTTTTAGAAATCTTTACAAATTAATTAAATATGAAAAGCTGAAATGTCTTCAGACAATAATTATTCAACTCCTTTGTTATGGCAAGCCTAAATAAGTTTAGGAGTAAAACTGTGCTTAACAAGCTACAAAGTAAGTTGCATGGACGCACTCTGTGTGCAATAATAGTGTTTAACATGATTTTTGAACGACCTCTATGTCTATACCCCACTCATCTACACACAATACCCCATATTGACAGTGAAAACATGTTTTTCTAAATTTTTGCAAATGTATTGAAAATGAAAAGCAGAAGTATCTAATTTAACTTTTTATAGTCAATACAAGTTAGAATTGCATACACTGCTGTTACTGGTTATTATATATCCTGTTGCCTAGTCACTTTATCCTTACCTACAGTATATGTACATACAGTGCATTCGGAAAGTATTCAGACCCCTTTACTTTTTCTACATTTTGTTAGGTTACAGCCTTATTCTAAAATAGATTTTTTTATCCTCATCAACTACACACAATACCCCATAATGACAAAGCAAAAACTGTTTATTAGACATTTTTGCAAAAAAAMMCGACTGAAAAATCACGTTTGCATAAGTATTCAGACCCTTTACTCAGTACTTTGTTGAAGCACCTTTGGCATCGACTACATCCTTGAGTCTCCTTGGGTAAGACGCTACAAGCTTGGCACACCTGTATTTGGGGAGTTTCTCCCATTCTTCTCTGTAGATCCTCTCAAACTCTGTCAGGTTGGATGGGGAGCGTTGATGCACAGCTATTTTCAGGTCTCTCCAAAGATATTCGATGTCCTGGCTCTGACTGGGCCACACAAAGACATTCAGAGACGTGTCCCAAAGCCACTCCTGCATTGTGGCTGTGTGCTTAGGGTTGTTGTCCTGTTGGAAGGTGAACCTTCGCACCAGTCTGAGGTCCTGAGTGCTCTGGAGCAGGTTTTCCTCAATGATATCTCTGTACTTTGCTCCGTTCATCTTTCCTCGATTCTGACTAGTCTCCTAGTCACTGTCGCTGAAAAACTTCCCCAAAGCATGATGCTTCCACCACCATGCTTCACAGTAGGGATGGTGCCATACTTCCTCCAGATGTGACGCTTAGCATTCAGGACGAAGAGTTCAATCTTGGTTTCATCAGACCAGAGAATCTTGTTTCTCATGGTCTGTCAGCCCTTTAGATGCCTTTTGGCAAACTCCAAGCGGACTGACATGTGCCTTTTACAGAGGAGTGGCTTCCTTCCAACCACTCTACCATAAAGACCTGATTGGTGGAGTGCTGCAGAGATGGTTGCCCTTCTGGAAGGTTCTACCCTCTGTAGCGCCTTACGGTCAGATGCCGAGCAGTTGCCGTACCAGGCGGTGATGCAACTGGACAGGATGCTCTCGATGGTGCAGCTGTATAACTTTTTGAGGATTTGGGGACCCATGCCAAATCTTTTCAGTCTTCTGAGGGGGAAATAGTCTCTTCACGACTATTTTGGTGTGTTTGGACCATGATAGAGCGTTGGTGATGTGGACACCATAGAACTTGAAACTCTTGACCCGCTCCACTACAGCCCCATCGTTGTTAATGGGGGCCTGTTCGGCCCGCATTTTCCTCTAGTCCACGATCAGCTCCTTTGTCTTGCTCACATTGAGGGAGAGGTTGTTGTCCTGGCACCACACTGCCAGTTCTCTGACTTCCTGCCTATCGGCTGTCTCATCGTTGTCGGTGATAAGGGCTACCACTTTTGTGTCGTCAGCAAACTTAATGATGTTGTTGGAGTCATGTTTGGTAATCATTTAGGCAGGTTACCTTCGCTTCCTTGGGTACAGAGACTATGGTGGTCTGCAGTGAAGACACTTGCCAGTTGGTCTATGCATACTTTGAGTACAAGTCCTGGTAATCCATCTGGCCCCGCTGCTTGCTCACATCGGCTACCGAGAGCGTTATCACACAGTCATCCAGAACAGCTGGTGCTCTCATGTATGCTTCAGTGTTGCTTGCCTTGAAGCGAGCATAAAAGGCATTAAGGTCGTTTGGTAGGCTCGCGTCACTGGGTAGCTCGCGTCTGGGTTTCCCTTTGTAGTCCGTAATAGTTTTCAAGCCCTGCCACATCCGACGAGCATCAGAGCCGGTGTAGTAGGATTCAATCTTAATCCTGTATTGACGCTTTGCTTGTTTGATGGTTCGTCTGAGGGCATAGCGGGATTTCTTATAAGCGTACGGATTAGTGTCCCGCTCCTTTAAAGCGGCAGCTCTAGCCTTTAGCTCGATGCCGATGTTGCCTGTAATCCATGGCTTCTGGTTGGGATAATGTATGTATGTACGGTCCCTGTGGGAACGACGTCATCGATGCACTTATTGATGAAGCCGATGACTGAGGTGGTGTACTCCTCAATGCCATTGGATGAATCCCGGAACATATTCCAGTCTGGGCTAGCAAAACAGTCCTGTAGCGTATCATCTGTGTCATCTGACCACTTCCGTATTGAGCGAGTCACTGGTACTTCCTGCTTGAGTTTTTGCTTGTAAGCAGGAATCAGGAGGATAGAATTATGGTCAGATTTGTCAAATGGAGGGCTGGGGAGAGCTTTGTATGCATCTTTGTGTGTGGAGTAAAGGTGGTCTAGAGTTATTTTTCCTCTGGTTGCACATGTGACATGCTGGTAAAAATTTGGTAAAACTGATTTAAGTTTGCTTGCATTAAAGTCCCCGGCCACTAGGAGCACCGCTTCTGGGTGAGCATTTTCTTGTTTGCTTATGGCTTTATAGAGTTGGTTGAGTGCGGTCTTAGTACCAGCATCGGTCTGTGGTGGTAAATAGACGGCTGCGAATAATATAGATGAGAACTCTCTTGGTAGATAGTGTGGTCTACAGATTATCATAAGGTACTCTACCTCATGCGAGTAATACCTTGAGACTTCTTTAATATTAGACATCGCGCACCAGCTGTTATTGATAAAAAGACACACACCCCCACCCTCTGCTGGTGCATTGAAAATCCCTCCAGCTCTATATTATCCGTGTCATCGTTCAGCCACGACTCCGTGAAACATAAGATATTACAGTTTTTAATGTCCCGTTGGTAGGATAATCGTAATTGTAGGTCATCAATTTTATTTTCCAATGATTGCATGTTAGCAAGTAAAATTGATCGCAGTGGGAGTTTACTTGCTCGCCTACGGATTCTCCAAAGGCAGCCCGATCTGCTTCCTCTTTTTCTCTGTCTTTTCTTCACGCAAATGACGGGGATCTGGGCCTGTTCCCGGGAGAGCAGTATATCTTTCTCGTCGGACTCGTTAAAGGAAAAAGCTTCTTCCAGTTTGTGGTGAGTGATCCCAGTTCTGATGTCCAGAAGTTATTTCCGGTCATAAGAGATGGTAGCAGCAACATTATGTACAAAATAAGTAAAAAAACAAGTTACAAACAATGCAAAAAAACAAACAAAATAGCACAACTGGTTACGGCATGTAAAATGTCAGCCATGCTCTTCGGGCGCCTTCTTAACAGACACTTAGTGTCTAATATATTATAGACCCATCAAAGATGACACCAGACGTTGATGTCCTTGTCAGGAGAGGTGACCAGACCCATTGTTCACATTAAGACACAAATAACCATGACTGTGGTAGGCAAGGATTCTGATTTTTCATGGTGATGGTTATACAGTGAGAATTATCCAGCAATTTGTCCCCATACCTGCCAAAAAAAACGACTTTCTTCATGACAAGGGTATCTGGATTCTGCCCCTTGCGAATGGCAGCCACAGCACTGGACTGCAGTGTCTCCATGGTAACCAAGCCACTAGAACATTATTTAACTTTTCTCGCTGCCTCTGCACAGCAGACACACTAAACAGCTCATATTCTAGCAATCTCTGCCTCCTTTACAGGAAATTCAAGAAGCTCATGTGCATGCTTCCCACCACAATTGCGACAGTCAAGCGAACCCATCTAGAAACCCATCAACCTCGGGACACACTCCTGACTTGATTGATGCAATTAATGTTCCACTTTTAAATAGTAAAACAAGCATTCAAATGAACAAATCCCTCCTGTCGTTTTACAAGATATAAACCTCAGTAACAGTTAAACATTTAATTTGGGAGGTATTTAATCTGTTACAAGTCTTGAAATCAGACATAAACAAATGCACATGGCAATATGATTACACCTTTCCATTCATGTGTATGAAATTGCACAAACTCCAAACATATCACAGTGCATGTGGGGATAGCACTTGCTGGCTCAGTCGAAGTGTCTGTCTGAGGGTCTAATTATCCCCTACAACCCTAAAGCTCTACTCTGGACCTTGAAGCCAGCTCCACTGCATTTTCTATATGCTCCTCTCTAATCAGGGACTGATGTAGACCTGGGACACGAGGTGGGTGCAATCAAGTATCAGGTGGAACAGAAAACCAGCAGGCTCCGGACCTCGTAGGGTAAGAGTTGAATACTCCTGCCTTACACCCTCGGTAATTGTGCAAATGGCGGGGGGTGCACGTGAACACGCAAATGGAGTGGCGAGGGGAAGGGGGTGATTCAGCCCTTGTCACTTGCCTTCGTTTATCCTGTTCAATATAAATAAATATAAATATACAATGCATTTGGAAATTATTCAGACCCTTCCATTTTTCCAAATTTTGTTCCGTTACAGCCTTATTCTAAAATTGATTAAATTAATCGTTTTCCTCATTCATCTACACACAATACACCATAATGACAAAGCAAAAAAAGTTTTCTTTGTGTATTTACTGTAAGTATTCAGACCCTTTGATATGAGACTCGAAATTGAGCTCAGATGCATCCTGTTTCCATTGATCATCCTTGAGATGTTTCTACAACTTGATTGGAGTCAACCTGCGGTAAATTAAATTGATTTGACATGATTTGGAAAGGCACACAACTGTCTATATAAGGTCTCAGAGTTGTCTGTAACATTGAAGGTCCCCAAGAACACAGTGGCCTCCATCATTCTTAAATGGAAGAAGCTTGGAACCACCAAGACTCTTCCTAGAGCTGGCTGTCCGGCCAAACTCAGCAATCGGGGGAGAAGGGCCTTGGTCAGGGAGGTGACCAAGAACAAGATGGTCACTCTGACAGAGCTCCATAGTTCCTCTGTGGAGATGGGAGAACCTTCCAGAAGGACAACCATCTCTGCAGCACTCCAACAATCAGGCCTTTATGGTATAGTGGCCAGACGGAAGCCACTCCTCAGTAAAAGGCACATGACAGCCTGATTCTCTGGTCTGATGAAACCAAGATTGAACTCAGGCCTGAACGCCAAGCGTCACGCCTGGAGGAAACCTGGCACCATCCTTACAGTGAAGCATGGTGGTGGCAGCATCATGCTGTTCGGATGTTTTTCAGCGGCRGGGACTGGGAGATGAACGGAGCAAAGTACAGAGAGATCCTTGCCGATAACCTGCTCCAAAGTGCACAGGACCTCAGACTGGGGCGAATGTTCACCTTCCAACAGGACAATAACCCTAAGCACACAGCCAAGACAATGCAGGAGGGGCTTTGGGACAAGTCTCTGAATGTCTTTGAGTGGCCCAACCAGAGCCCGGACTTGAACCCGATCGAACAGCTCCAGAGAGACCTGACAATAGCTGTGCAGCGGCGCTCCCTGTCCAACCTGACAGAGATTGAATGGATCTGCAGAGAAGAATGGGAGAAACTCCACAAATACAGGTGTGTCAAGCTTGTAGCGTTATACCCAAGGAGACTCGAGGCTGTAATCTCTGAATGAGCTTCAACAAAGTACAGAGTACAGGGTCTGAGTATTTATGTAAATGTGATATTTCATTTTTTTTATTCGCAGAAATGTCTAAAAACCTATTTTTGCTTGTCATTATGTGGTATTGTGTGCAGATTGATGAGATAATAAAACAATTTAAGCAATTTTAGAATATGGCTGTAACGTAACAAAATGTGGAAAAAGTCAAGKGTTATGAATATTTTCTGAATCCACTGTAAATATCCACTACTGGTCAAAAGTTTTAGAACACTTACTCATTCAAGGGTTTTTCTGTATTTTTACTATTTTCTACAATGTAGAATAATAGTGAAGACATCAAAACTATGAAATAACACATATGGAATCATGTAGTAACCAAAAAAGTGTTAAACAAATCAAAAATATATTTTGTATTTGAGATTCTTCAAATAGCCACCGTTTGCCTTGATGACAGCTTTGCACACACTTGGCATTCTCTCAACCAGCTTCATGAGGTAGTCACCTGGAATGCATTTCAATTAACAGGTGTGACTTCTTAAAAGTTAATTTGTGGAATTTCTTTTCTTCTTAATGTGTTTGAGCCAATCAGTTGTGTTGTGACAAGGTAGTGGGGTATACAGAGGATAGCCCTATTTGGTAAAAGACCAAGTCCATATTATGGCAAGAACAGCTCAAACAAGCAAATAGAAATGACACTCCATCATTAATTTAACACATGAAGGTCAGTCAATACGGAAAATCTCAAGAAATGTGAAAGTTTCATCAAGTGCAGTCGCAAAAACCTTCAAGAGCTGTGATGACTGGATCTCATGAGGACCGCCACAGGAATGGAAGACCCAGAGTTACCTCTGCTGCAGAGGATAAGTTCATTAGAGTTACCAGTCTCAGAAATTGCAGCACAAATAAATGCTTCACAGAGTTCAAGTAACAGACACATCTCAACTTCAAYTGTTCAGAAGAGACTGTGTGAATCAGGCCTTCATGGTCGAATTGCTGCAAAGAAACCACTACTAAAGGACACCAATAAGAAGAAGAGACTTGCTTGGGCCAAGAAACACGAGCAATGGACATTAGACCAGTGGAAATGTGTCCTTTGGTCTGGAGTCCAAATTGGACCCAACAAGTGCTCAGCATATGTGGGAACTCCTTCAAGTCTGTTGGAAAAGCATTCCAAGTGAAGCTGGTTTAGAGATCGCCAAGAGTGTGCAAAGCTGTCATCAAGGCAAAGGGTGGCTATTTGAAGAATCTCAAATCTAAAATATATTTTGATTTGTTTAACATTTTTTTGGTTACTAGATGATTCCATGTGTTATTTCATAGCTTTTATGTCTTCACTATTTTTCTACAATGTAGAAAATAGTAAAAATAAAGAAAAACACCACCTAGCAATTTTATGAAGTTGGCTTTAGCTAGCCCAGATCGGTTTCCAATCTTCCAACCTAATAACTAGCTAACAAGAAGCCATTTCAATCAAGTTACAGTAGCTAGCTTGTCTAACTATTTTAGCTGGCATACCTGCTGGCAAGGTTGGTAGACTTTAGAAAAGCAAGCGATAACTAAATGTACTGAATAAGACTCACATTCCTTTCAATCTTTTACCCAGATTTTAGCAGAGATGCAGAGAAGCATATTTAGTTTCTTTAAAAAAATGGCAGTCAGCTCAAGAGGTATGCTTAGATAGGCAGAAAATACACTTTTCTTTTTAACATAAAACTTAACTTAATGATTATGGCTCTAGATTTTATTGCAAAATTCTCTAACTTATGGACGGTGGACCTAGCCCCCCCCCCCCCCYGSACCACCCCCCAGCCATCCTCAAGTAATTTGTGACCCCGCTGATTTTTGGGGTGCATGATGCCCCTGCCTGCCTTCCTGCTTTCCTGCCTTTGGAACAACGACTCCCATTGTTGGGGCAGAGACATGATCATCTTGTCATTATGTACAGATCTCTCGTTACAGCCATTCACAAATTGGAATGGAAAGTTGGCAGGTGAACAATGCACTGTTCAGATGCTGTCTTCCCCTAAAGTAAATTGATGTTTTGACAAAATTATATAATTACTCCTGTCCACTGGCATACCGGACACCCCCACAGCCCCATGCGCCCATCATCAATGTTTAGTTTTTGTATATATAAATAATTTTGACAGTAATCTTCTAAAAAATCATTCATAAACCTTTTTTAATTTCCATATGTACAGGAAGCTAGGTGTTTGTTTCTTTGGCTTCAAGAATGTGACTGATCAAAGTGCCTCAGGCCCCACAAAAATAAATAATTGAACTGCTTAGGTTATTTGATGTGTATTTATTTATATATATTTTTTATAAATAGCAGATAAATAGCAGCTAAATACTGTCTTCCTATAGCTATAGATAGTAGGCTATACTGCATAATGAAACAATTCATAGTAAACTAGTGTTTTGAGGGTGGACTGACTGTATTATTTGGCATTAACAGACTGGTTTTAAGAACAACAGCTTTATATCCAAGCTGGGCAAGAGCAAGGACTGCTCATGCCATGAGGGTTCAGGTAGGTTATACAGGAACGTTTTATATTTTTTTTTAAATCTATTGGTTTCTGATAAGTATACTGTTGTTTCAAACATTTATTTTASAATCTGCATTGTTTTAATATCCAACTTTAAAGTTGCACTATTCAAAAATCGCTCTGCCATTTCCTGGTTGCTAAAACTTTAATAGTTCGCCTAATTTCAGTTTATGTGACCAAATAAGCTAGTATAGTGTAGAAAATCATTCTACCATCTAAACCGCTGTGAAATATATTTTCCATAACCAAAAATATTGTCAAAACTGAAATTAAAAGACAGAAAACAAGACTTAAAAACGAGAAGAAATAGCGCACATAGAATAGTTCTACCACTTCTTAGACTTGCTTTCAAGTAGAATGATAGATCTATAAATAACATTTCTATGTGAATTTGATCAGGTCACCCAAAAGGTTACATATTGCCACTTTAATTACTGAACAAGTAACTAAATTGCAGCCTTCCCACACAGTACAGCTTCGTGAAATGTTAAGCTTAACATTAGAAAATTATGACCAAATAAAACATTTATGCATTAGCAATAAACATTTATCCATTAGCTAATACAAAGCTATAGGCTACATGCCCTGGCACCACAGAAAACCTATCATCCATTTGATRGGCAGCCTCATAGACATGTCACAGGTTCAGCACCATGGACTGCGATCCCTAGTCTATAGGCTACTTTGTGAGTGGCTGTCTGGATGACACATTCAGTTTTTATTTTAGGGAGTGGGGGAGGGGCAAACTCCGACCTAGTGGGGGTCCAGAGAAACTATGTTAAGCCAATGCTCCTGTCTAAATAGAACCATTCAAAATACTTCACCAGAGAGCATGACTTAGCCTCAGAGGATCATTAGCTTTTTTTTTGTTGTTGCTGTGGATTGTTTTAAATCACGCCTATTTGGGAAACCCGCAATTTGGGCAGCGAGTGTGTGTCACGTCCTGACCTTAGAGATCCTTATTCATTCTCTATGTTTGGTTAGGTCAGGGTGTGACTCGGGTGGGAGATTCTATGTTTTCTATTTCTTTGTTGTTTTTGCCATGTGTGGTTCCCAATCAGAAGCAGCTGTCTATCGTTGTCTCTGGTTGGGGAATATATATAAGTTTTGATTTTCCGTTTGGGTTGTGTGGGGAGTTATTTTCTGTTTAGCTGTTTTGTTGCCTGACAGAACTGTGCACTTTCGTTTTTTCTACTTTGTTATTTTGTTGCGGTGTTCAGTTTATTAAAAATCATGAACGCCTACCACGCTGCACCTTGGTCTCCTTTTTCATCCGACGACACACGTTACAGTGTGGCAATAGGCCTAACTGATTATTGAGTTGCAGATGTCAGTGAAAAGCATCTAAAATATGTGTGAAGACAATGTGTCTTGGGTAAAATTTAAAACATTGAGACAAGAAGAAGGGGAGGAAAGTGTGGCTAAGATAGGGCGAGCCTCTCTCCAGAACGCATGCTCTCCAGAATGGCTCAGCTGTCTCCAGACAATTCTTGCAGATTCATTGTTTCATTGTGTGAATTGTTTGCCCTTTGATTGTTTATTTTTTATAAATTCCCCATTACATACTGTATGTCACCAGTAGGCCTAGTAAATGTACCGTTAATCCCAGTCATTTGGTTACATACATTTCTGTGAATGCATTTATTAATTAGGCTACAGTCACAACCTGCTACACTTGTGTGAAACAAGTTTTAGTTTATTTCATAGCCATCATTAATGAGTTTTGTCTTTTTTTATGTCTTTTGTTTGGAGTGTCTTGTGAGCAATGAGCATGTGTCTGGTTTCTCTGTCCTGATAATTTTGAGGGAGCGTGCGTGCCTGAGCACGTATAGAAGTACCTGGCCTTCTGCCACAAAGTGCCCATTTGGGGATGTCTAAATTTCTTATTGATTGTCTTAACTCACCACATCCACCACTAATAATCTGAGTTCCTCAGTAATATTTTCTTCACCTCACACAGTAAGTCAACAAAGTACGTTTTTTAAACATTCATTGAGAATGATAGCCTAATAGTTCCTCACAGTATTTGAAAAATCTTTACAACACTCTCCCGGCCTCGATAATCACCAAGCCTCAGTATGAAAAAGCTAAATATCATGATCTGATGATCCCATACAGTATATCCAGGGAATTATTTTTTAGCACTGTGCTATGCTTTACACACCACCTACGTAGCATAAAATAGGCTATAAGCCAGCTGGAAAAGTAGGCTAGTAATAGTCTGACTAGAAAGAAATCAGCCAAGACCTCCAGACCTTATTGTAGACCTCCACAAGTCTGATTCATCCTTGGGAGCAATTTCCAAACGCCTGAAGGTACCATGTTCATCTGTACAAACAATAGTACGCAAGTATAAACACCATGGGCCCACGCAGCCATCATACCGCTCAGGAAGGAGACGCGTTCTGTCTCCTAGAGATGAACGAACTTTGGTGTGAAAAGTGCAACTCAATCCCAGAACAACAGCAAAGGACCTTGTGAAGATGCTGGAGGAAACGGGTACAAAAGTATCTATATCCACAGTAAAACGAGTCATATATCGACATAACCTGAAAGGCCGCTCAGCAAGGATGAAGCCACTGCTCCAAAACCGTCATAAAAAAGCCAGACTACGGTTTGCAACTGCACATGGGGACAAAGATCGTACTTTTTGGAAAAGTGTCCTCTGGTCTGATGAAACAAAAACTGAAGAACTGTTTGGCCATAATGACCATCGTTATGTTTGGAGGAAAAAGGGGGAGGCTTGTAAGCCGAAGAACACCATCCCAACCATGAAGCAGCATCATGTTGTGGGAGCGCTTTGCTGCAGGAGGGACTGGTGCACTTCACAAAATAGATGGCATCATGAGGGAGGAAAATTATGTGGATATATTGAAGAAACATCTCAAGACATCAGTCAGGAAGTTAAAGCTTGGTCGCAAATGGGTCTTCTAAATGGACAATGACCCCAAGCATACTTCCAAAGTTGTGGCAAAATGGCTTAAGGGCAACAAAGTCAAGGTATTGGAGTGGCCATCACAAAGCCCTGACCTCAATCCCATAGAAAATATGTGTGGGCAGAACTGAAAAAGCGTGGTGAGCAAGAAGGGCTACAAACCTGACTCAGTTACACCTGTTCTGTCAGGAGGAATGGGCCAAAATTCACCYAACTTATTGTGGGAAGCTTGTGGATAGCTACCCGAAACGTTTGACCCAAGTTAAACAATTTAAAGTCAATGCTACCAAATACTAATTGCATGTATGTAAACTTCTGACCCACTTGGAATGTGATGAAAGAAATAAAAGCTGAAATAAATCATTCTCTATACTATTATTCTGACATTTCACATTCTTAAAATAAAGTGGTGATCCTAACTGATGTAAGACAGGGAATTTTTACTTGGATTACATTTCAGGAATTGTGAAAAACGGAGTTTAAATGTATTTGGCTCAGGTGTATGTAAACTTCAACTTTAGATGTTCTTTACCATTCGGCCATCAGATTTGCCATCAATGCTCCTTATAGGACACATCACTGCACTCTATTCTCCTCTGTAAACTTGTCATCTCTGTATACCCGTCGCAAGACCCACTGGTTGATGCCTATTTATAAAACCCTCTTAGGCCTCACTCCCCCCTATCTGGGATACCTACTGCAGCCCTCATCCTCCACATACAACTCCCATTCTGACAGTCACATTCTGTTAAAGGTCTTCAAAGCACACACATCCCTGGGTCGCTCCTCTTTTCAGTTCGCTGCAGCTGGCGACTGGAACGAGCTGCAACAAACACTCAAACTGGACACTTATCTCCCTCTCTTCATTCAAAGACTCAATCATGGATACTCTTACTGACAGTTGTGGATGCTTCGTGTGATGTATTGTTGTATCTACCTTCTTGCCCTTTGTGCTGCTGTCTGTGCCCAATAGTGTTTGTACCATGTTTTGTGCTGCTACCATGTTGTKYTGYTRCCATGTTGTTGTCATGTTGTTTTGCTACCATGCTGTGTTGTCATGTGTAGCTGCCATGCTATGTTGTTGTCTTAGGTCTCTCTTTATGTAGTGTTGTGGTGTCTCTCTTGTTGTGATGTATCTTTTTTTTYCCCCCAGCCCCTGTCCCCGCAGGAGGCCTTTTTCCTTTTGGTAGGTTGTCATTGTAAATAAGAATTCGTTTTTAACTGACTTGCCTAGTTAAATAAAGGTTAAATTAAATAAAGATAAAAACAGTTATGACCTAAAGTTTTTTAGGGGGGTGCCTATGTCATACACAACATACAGCACATATAAGGGTAACCCAAATCTTAATGGAAATGCCCAGCACCCCCTGGGAACTCCTGTGACTTGACCCCTGACCTCAGATCTTTTAAAAAAGTCTGTAGAGCAGGGGTGTTAAACTCATTCCATGGAGGGCCTAGTTCCTGCAGGTTTTTGGTTTGTCCTTTCAATTAAGCCATAGACAACCAAGTGAAGGGAGTTCTTTAATAAATGAAGGTCACTAATTAGTAATCAAGTACAAGGGAGGAGCGAAAAACCCGTAGACACTCGGCCCTCTGTGGAATGAGTTTGAGATGTGCTGTAGAGCCAGTCGCAGAGGTTAAGACCCTTCTTATGCCCCTCCTGTTCCGGCAGCCACAGTACAGTACAGTAGAGTAGTAGTATTATCTAATATATATTACTGAAATAGTGGGGTCAATACAGTAGTAGTATTGTCTTATATCATATTAGTACAATAGTAGTTATAGTGGGCCACCTGTGCTGTGCGTAGGATATATACAGTATACAGTACATTTGATGCCTCAATATCGTCACACCCTTTTCAGGAAGAAGATGTTTGAATATTCTAAATAAAGGCAGTCCTATTTATTAAATTTTGACCTTCTTGACAACCAGCCATGCAGCAATTCAACACCACTATCATGCCAGTCTCTATCCAAAAGCATAACAAACAGAGTATAGCCTAATTCCATAAAATAGAATATAGTTAACAGTGTCATTTCAGATCCCTAAATAAAAGCAGTGAAGAATTAGCCTGGTCCTAGAGCTGTTTGTGCTGTCTTGTCATTTGGTGTGACAATAACCATAGGAATTGGCAAAACAGCACAAAGAGATTTGGGACCAGGTTAGTGAGGAATGGGATGAGTGAACAAAAGGATAGCATCCTGATGGGCATTTAGGCTAATGTTGGCGGTGAAGCAGAAATCTCCATTCATTCATGGAAATGTTTGAGTAAATGTCCATTACTTTAGACTCTGGGTCCTATTCACTAGGCGCGCAGCGTATGTTAACGTGCCGAAACGTGGAGGTACCATCTGGAAACACTGGGAACAGTCAAACACTCATTTTTGTTTTACGTTGCTCAACATTTTAAAACGTTTTCCTTTGCATGCCCTTATGAATACGACCCTGTAGTACCCCRTAACAGGGGCTCATCGTGAGCTGTGTTCCACCACAGTGTGTGTGTTAGGTCATACTGAACAGGGCTGGTACAGTGATGTGATTGGACTGGGGTTGGTTAAAGGGCTTAGTGCTTAGGGGTTGAAAACACACCAGACCAGGGGATTGAATCCTCCTCTCGATAGTAGCAGGGAGACAGATATTGGTGAGTATTTTTTTTTCACACTTACTCTATGCTATAGCTTCAACTAAATTTGATTGATAATGTATTTAATGGATATTTGATCAATGGAATATAAATATTGATTGGGTTTTCATTGATGAAGGAGGAAGGCTAGCTTTTGCTGGATACATTTTAGTTGATGTTGAATTTCCTTTATCTAGGCTACATCAAACATATTGATTAATTAAAGGGGAATATTTTTTTTACAGTAGGTTGATTGTTGAACTTGACTGATTCTCAGCATCTACTGACCTGCATTATCTTATGTCAGATAGGGCGTCAATTCCACCTGCACTGATTGGTTGAGGGACGAGCGTCGCGTAGGAGTGATGCGATCTGACTTAAGACAATGACTGATCTGTAGATAGATTGCTCAAGAAGTGTGATTTAAGGAATTAATTTTTTTAGTAGCATATTCCGTTTTTTATAAAACAAGATAACACTCTTGTATGCTGTTTTCCATTCCTGTCTTTGATMATCTCTTTTCAGTGTCACACTGAATGACTGTGCTTCATAGTAACACGATTTAGCGTTACAATTAATGTCGTTCAAAGTCAGCGATATAATAATATAGCCCTGTTTTCAGAGCGCTACTGCAGTAAGCTTTGATTATCAGCTCTGAAGGTCTGGGCTGTAGCTGGCATTGCTCACTGCTCAGAAACAACTAACTGATCGGGTGCAGCAATTACATAACAAAACACCACAACAAAGCAGGGTCCATGGGATGTTTGTAGCAGATACACACACACACGCATGCATGCAAACCTACACGCGCCGCGGCACACACACACACACACACACACACACACACACACACACACACACACACACACACACACACACACACACACACACACACACACACACACACACACACACACACACACACACACACACACACACACACACACACACACACACACACACACACACACAACCACACACACACCACACACACACACACACACACACACACCCACACACACACACACACCTGTATGTATTATGCATGAGTGGACAATATATTTCAGGGATGAATAGGCTACTTTATTCTATTTTACTCCACATATTCCTATCCCATTCACATCCTGTCTTGAGCCATATTTTTACCCCCAGAGTGGTGTGAAGTGTCTGAGTGGGCCATGGTGACTGCTAACCAGGCTCTGAAGGCAGTAGACCTGTTCATAGCTTATCTACTGAAGTCCATCACAGACCTGTTCCTCACCAAGCCTTTGTGGGCCAGCCTGAAGGTTCTGGAGGACACTGACCTAAGGGCCACCGGAGGAAGTAAGAATAGAGTCCAGAACACTGAACATTTTATATCCAAATTAATAGGTAAAATAGTTAGAAAGCCAGATATGTTTGTTTTAGATTACAGATCTCCTGTTAGCGTTTGACCTCTTCATAGATTTGGAGAAGTAGGCTATATTTAACCCTTCTCTGTCTCTTTCAGTTCATGAGACATATAAGGCCAAAGCTCTGTGGGAGAAGACTGGGGCAGTGATCATGGTGGTACGACGCCCTGGATGCTTGTTGTGCAGAGAGGTGAGCGCTGTGGTTGTGGCGTCTCCTCTAGACTAGCTTGTCTATTTTATACTTTCACACTCCTGACAGCAGCCAGACTCGAGTGCTGATGTTTGTCCATGCCTCTCTCTCGCTCTCTTTCTCTGTCTGTCTCTCTGTCGCGTTGTCTCTTTGTCTCTCTCTCTCTTTCTTTCTCTCTAGGAGGCCATTGAGCTGTCCTCTCTGAAGCCCCAGCTAGAGGAGTTGGGGATCCCTCTCTTAGCCGTGTTCAAAGAGAACATTGGCCAAGAGCTGGACGCCTTCAAGACATTTTTTACTGGGGAAGTCTATGTAGACCAAAAGGTCAGTGATTAACTCATGAATTTACAAAGTTAACAGTAGTTAACATTCACATGAGACGATAAAGTCCACAGTTCCTTGTAAAATACATGTTTCCAGCGTTTGTTCAGTCACACTGCACACCTTTGTGCAATATATGATATAACATTTATTTCACGACATCTTTTCAAATATACATCCAACTGTAGATGTCAGCAAAGTACAGTATCCAAACAATGTCACTGTATCCCTCCATCTAATAACCAAACCTGTTTTTCCTCAGAGAGCGTTATACGGTCCTGTGGAGCATTATATATTCCTGTCTGCGTTGCTGCGTATCGGGGTGTGGAGAAGCCTGTGGAGGGCCAATAGGAAGGGCTGCACAGGAAATATAATCAAAGGAGAAGGTCTTTTACTGGGGGGAGTGTTCGTCATTGGGCCCGAAGATCAGGTAGGGCTATACTGCTTGAACTGGGCACTCTATCCAAGCAATAACAAACAAAAGTGGAGATATAGTTGGAACTGATTAGAAATAGCAAGAATCGATCTGCAAATATGTGACCTATTTCATATGTATTGGATGTTAGGAAGTGCGGTACTAAAATAATTTGCAGCAGGTCTGTATAGTCACGTGAGCATATACAGGTAACTGCTAAAATAAAGGAAAAGCCAACATTTTGCGCTGACGGAGATGGCAGCATCGCAACTAGCTCTTAGGAAACTTTGCCGTATTTAGTTTTTTTTATATACAATTTTTTACRTTATTAGCTCAGGAAATGTTTTGTGTCATTACATACAGCTGGGAAGAMCTATTGGATATTAGAGTGGCGGTAACTCACCAGAACTACCAGCATTACGACCAGGAATAATACTTCCCTGGAGCAGTTCACTCTCCCAAGAGCAATTAAACTTACTCCAGAGGCCGACCCAAAACATCGCCGGCGGAAGAGAGGCTCTCGAGGTTTGATTTCGGAGGCGCACACACCACCCACCGCTTCTGAGTATATTACTCACTAATGTTCAGTCTTTGGATAACAAAGTTGATGAGCTTAGAGCAAGGATTTCTTTCCAGAGAGACATCGGGGCCTGTAACATACTTTGTTTCACGGAAACATGTCTCTCTCGGGAGACTCTGTCGGAATCTGTAAAGCCAGCAGGATTCTCAATACATCGCAATGACAGGAATAAATATCTAACCGGGGAAGCAGAAGGATGGAGGGGTGTGTTTCATGATTAACGACTCATGGTGTAATTCTAGAAACATACACAAACTTAAGTACTTTTGTTCACCCGACCTAGAATACCTCACAATTAAATGCCGACCATATTATCTCCCAAGAGAATTCGCCTCCGTCATCGCCACGGCCATTTACATCCCACCTCAAGCCGTTACCTTGACGGCCCTCAAAGAACTTCACTGGACTTTATGCAAACTGGAAACCACATATCCTGAGGCTGCATTTATTGTATCGGGGGATTTGAACAAAGCAAATCTGAGGACTAGGCTGCCGAAGTTCTAAAACATATCAACTGTACTACTCGCACTGCTAAGACTCTCSACCATTGCTATTCAAACATCTGCAATGCTTACAAGGCCCTCCCCTGCCCTCCTTATGGCAAATCTGACCACGACTCCATCTTGCTCCTCCCGTCCTATAGACAGAAACTCAAACAGCAAGGACCCGTTCTTCAAACTATTCAACGCTGGTCTGACCAGTCGGAATCCACGCTTCAGGATTGTTTTGATCACGTGGACTGGGAAATKTTCCGGGTAGCTTGTGAAAATAATCTAGATGTATACACGGATATGGTGACTGAGTTCATAAGGAAGTGTATAGGAGATGTAGTACCCACTGTGACTATTAAAACCTACCCTAACCAGAAACCGTGGATAGATGGTAGCATTTGCGCTAAACTGAAAGCACAAACCACCGCATTTAACCATGGCAAGGTGACTGGTAATATGGCAGAATATAAACAGGGTAGTTATTCACTCCGCAAGGCAATCAAACAACCTAAACATCAGTATAGAGATAAAGTGGAGTTGCAATTCAACGGCTCAGACATGAGACGGATGTGGCAGGGACTACAGACAATCATGGACTACAAAAGGAAAACCAGTCACATCGCCGAGACCGACTTCTTGCTTCCGGACAGGCTAAGCATATTCTTCACACACTTTGAGGATAGCACAGTGCCACTGACGCGGCCCGCTACCATGGACTGTGGGCTCTCCTTCTCTGTGGCCGACGTGAGTAAAACATTTAAACGTGTTAACCCTCGCAAGTTTGCTGGCCCAGACAACATCCATAGCCGCGTCCTCAGAGCATGCGCAGACCAGCTGGCTGGTGTGTTTACGGGCACATTCAATCTCTCCCTATCTCAGTCTGCTGTTCCCACATGCTTCAAGATGGCCACCATTGTTCCTGTACCCAAGAAGGCAAAGGTAACTGAACATAATTGACTAACGCCCCATATCACTCACCTCTGTCATCATGAAGTGCTTTGAGAGACTAGTCAAGGATCATATCACCTCTAGCTTACCTGCCACCCTAGACCCACTTCGATTTGCTTACCGCCCCAATAGATCCACAGATGTTGCAATCGCCATCACTCTGCACACTGAATTCCTATGTAAGAATGCTGTTTATTGACTATAGCTCAGCATTCAACAACATAGTACCCTCCAAGCTCATCATTAAGCACAAGGCCCTGGGTCTGAACYCCGCCCTATGCAACTGGGTCCTAGACTTCCTGACAGGCTTGATTATCATCACCTCCACTCCGTTGATTCTCAACACTGGGCCCCACAAGGGTGCGTGCTCAGCCCCCTCCTGTACTCCCTGTTCACCCATGACTGCGTGGCCAAGTACACCTCCAACTCAATCAAAAGTTTGCAGACAACACAACAGAAGTAGGCTTGATTACCAACGATGAAGGGACAGCCTACAGAGAGGAGGTGAGGGCTCTGGCACTGTGGTGCCTAGAAAACAACCTCTCAATCAACGTCAACAAAACAAAGGAGACGATCGTGGACTTCAGGAAACAGCAGAGGGCGCACCCCCCTATCTACATCGACGGGACCATAGTGGACAAGGTGGAAAGCTTCAAGGTCCTTGGCGTACACATAACTAACAAACTGGACCACCCACACAGACAGTGTGGTGAAGAAGGCCTCAGGAGGAAGAAGACATTTGGCTTGAACACCAAAAACCCTCACTAACTTTTACAGATGCACAATTGAAAGCATCCTTTCGGGCATCCATCCTTTCATCCTATCACCGCCCGATACGGCAACTGCACCGTCCGCAACTGCAAGGCTCTCTAGAGCCGTTCCGCTCTGACATCGTTTGTCCATATGTATTTAGTCTTAATTCATTCCTACTTAGATTTGTGTGTATTGGGTATATGTTGTGTAATTTGTTAGATATTACTTGTTAGATATTATTGCACTGTCGGTGTCACGCCTGCCCCCGCTCCACCTCCCTGGCGCTCGAGGACGCCAGGCAACCCATCTTTACACGCACTTGGCACCATCATTACACCCAGCGGCGCTCATTGGACTCACCTGGACTCCTTCACGTGGTTGATTGCACCTGTATATTTGTCTGTTCCTCGGTGGTGTTCCCTGTGTCCGTATTAATTGTTGTTATGTGTTCCTGTCCAGACGCTGTTCCCGTTCTGTTAATGTCCGTCAGTTATTAAACCTTAACTCCCTGTACCTGCTTCTCATCTCCTGTGTTAATCCTTTCAGTCGGAGCTAGAAGCACAAGCATTTCGCTACACCCGCAATAACATCTGCTAAGTACGTGTATGTGACCGATAAAATTTGAAGTGTCTTAATAGGGCTTTGGGCCACCATGAGCCGCCAGAACATCTTCAATGCACCTTGGCATAGATTCTACAAGTGGTCTGGAGCTCTATTGGAGGGATGTGACACCATTCTTCACACAATTCTTCACACGAGAAATTAAATCATTTGGTGTTTTGCTGGTGGTGGAAAACGCTTTCTCAGGCGCCGCTCCAGAAACTCCCATAAGTGTTTAATTGAGTTGAGATCTGGTGACTGACGCACACATACACACTTTAACCCCCTATGCTCTTTTGAGACCCCTCTTTCAAAGTCACTGAGATTCTTCTTCTAGCCATTGTAGACAAAATAACGGGCAACTAGGAATTTTTATACATGACCCTAAGCATGATGGGATGAGAAATGCTTAATAACCACACCTGTGTGGAAGCACCTGCTTTCAATATACTTTGTATCCTTCATTTATCTAAAATTAGGATTCAGGTCTAGTGCAAGTATGTATCAGTGGGTGTCCTTTTATTCTGCTATCATTTACGCATGGTGTGCATTTCATAATTTATTCCTGCTTATACAATGACCACTTGCTGTACTTCCACAGATACCAGTTTTGAGACCCATGTCTGTTCTCTTTCTCTTCCCCATGCAGGGAATTCTGCTTGAGCACCGTGAGAAGGAGTTTGGGGATAAAGTCAACCTGCTGGCTGTACTCAGATCAGCCAGGAAAATTCAACATGGCTTGGCTACTGCGAAATAGTTTACACAAACAGCTTAAAGTCACCATGCATGTCTGTCACTTAATGTCACCATGCATGTCTTTTTAATTGTATTTTTAAATCATCACTGTATGTATAATACATCACTGTGTGTGTGTTTATTTCATGAAAATAACTCAAAATATATTTTTCATAATTTATTGTCCTTTTGCCATTGAAATACTCAGTCTGATCATGTGGGCATGTTGATACAAATTTAAATATATTTACATACACTGCCCTAATTTGCCGGATAGGATCGTCTGGACTAAAGAGCCCACCTAACTTTTAACGTGGGGCGATTCCTATTTTCCACTTAATTTGTATTTAGTGACACATTTCCCCCCCTTTTTAGTGACATATTCACCCCCTGGTTTAAAAGCACATGCATGAATGGTTCTTTATACATTTAACATGGTAGTTTTGGTTCTTTTATGCAGGAATGACTTTCCACTCACATGTGTTAGCCTCTCATTGACTATGAGTATGCACTTTTGTGTAAAATGTATAGTCTATAGTGAATGTATTTGTGCTACTTCACAGTATGTCTGTCAGTCTCTGTGCATAGAATTTTTACTTTAGATTGTACTTTTTTCTGGCATCCATAATCCTGTAGGTGATTTATACATCATTGAAATTGACCCAGCAGACCCACCCCCAAAACCAGCAGAACCTTTCCCTTTTTCATTGTGCTGAACCTGTCCTGATCTCATCCCTGGACATGTCCTGTCAACAGTGCTGTGTTGTCCTGTGTACTGGTCTCACTACTGTCCGGTTGTCGTCATGGGACTGTGTGGGTGTTAATGAAGGTCTGTGTCTAAACTCTGAATGATGAGAGCTCAGGGCTGATGCTTACACACGCAGTCACACTGCTCAATGGACAAAGATTAGGCTCGCTACCAGGAAAATGCATGAACTGTTACAAGGCATTTGATAATAATAAAGTATATATTTATTCAACCTGTTACTGTTGTTTGTGGGTTTTATGTATACCGGCACTGCAAGTTGTTTACTAAATGGTTGTGTCATATTTTTAAGACATACAAATAAATGAAATGTTTCACCTAATAAAATGGTTGTTTTTATTTTATATTTGTATACCTACACTTATCTACACACATCTTAATATATTATATATCTTTATTTTTTATTCGGTTTTGCCTAGGTCAATCTGTTTTTATTGTTAAAAAATAAGGTTGATTAGTTATACCAAGGGTCCATGTTATCTTGTGCGATTAGTTTTCCCTGCAATGACTAATCCATTTATCTGGCTCGACTGATGCGCCTACCGCAAATGTTGTTAATTTGAACTGATAAGTGTCTACTGCGCTCTTCTCCGTCAACACAATATTTGTGAGTATCATACCTTTTAATATACATTATTAAAAATATTGTTAAACATGTTGTTGCGAGCATTCAGACCCATAGTATATAAATCTGCAAGCTAACTTGTAAACGTCATCATGCAGCCAAAATCTAGCTTGCTGGTTTAGCGAACTCAGATAGCCAGCTAGTAGTAGATAGCCACATGTGAAGTCAACAAACTACAGTGTCATTGCTATTACTAACTTCTAACGTTACTTGGCTTATTTAATGCATAAATCAAAGAATACCATACTGTAATTTAGTTAGCTAGTAAAGCTCACTTTATAATACTACTTGCCCCTCAACATGATTGTCTGTAGTACATCCTCAAGGTTGCTTATCATTATAAATAGGCTAGCTAACGTTAGCTAGCTATGCCAAATTGCATGGCATGAGTTGAGCTCTGCAAAATTGTCTTGATAGGGTTTGCATGAAAAGCCTAATATTTTTTTCCCACTCCGTTTGAAATAAGCTGTAAAACAAGGAGGTGCAGAATTCAGCCAATATTTAGATCTGTAACTAGCTAACATGACATCTTTGTCATTCTAATAATAGGCCCTATGTCCTCATTTTCATTGTCAATATCATTCCGTTTCTCCACTCATTGTCGCTGTAAGCTTAACTACTGATTTATACAATGTAAACATTCCTTTTCACTCTCTATCTACATGGTATACAAGGAATCCAGTCAAGTTCAGTTCATGACATCTGCCAGGTAGTCTTTATTGGCTGCTGTTATCATTAGGGTTTAGTCCTTTGTCCTCTTGCCAGGTAGTCTTTATTGGCTGCTGTTATCATTAGGGTTTAGTCCTTTGTCCTTTGAGAAGTGAAAGTCACATTGCAGTAGTTAAGCCTGTCAAGTCGCAGTGAAGTGCAGAACAGAGTACCTATCTGGGATTGAATGAGCTTAAGTTGAGGGGCATTTCTCGAGTGAGTGCAAACCTTCAGTGGGTGATTGATATATGAATCAATGTTTGAAAATTAAATGAGTTTAAAAATAGTGACTGTACTTGAAGGTTTGGTTTAGTCTGGTTTCACATATCTTCAATGCATGTAGGCCTAAGCATTTGGTGAACCATTTTAGAATGTCATATTCATAGTGTTCAGAGAACCTGAATGATTCATATCTTGAAAAAATAACATCTAAGCTAACCATGACAATACATTAACAGTATGTTTGTATTCATATACTAATAACTATGCTCAATTGACTATACTGATGATTTATTGTTGTGTAGCTGATAAGAGAATTTCCAATCCCAATGATAATAACAATCAATCAATAGCTCTGACCAACTCCCGAGGTTTGTAAGACCATGGGTATAATAATAATTAGTCAAAGACTCAGCTTATACAAAAGGTTAGTACAGTTTATTCAGAGAACGTTCTAAAGTCAGGAATACAAAACAATTCATTTTATACTGACTTCTCACGCCTACACATTCACACAACCATACGCACACACACACATACAGACAAACACACACACACACACACACACACATGCATACAAACAGACGCACACACATGTCCTGCTACCCAGCCGCCAGAGATTAGTGACCTTGTCCTTGAGACGTACTCCCTGTTCTTCTCCCAAATCTCTAGTCAGGTCGGCACCAAGCTCAGACAGTCTGTGTTTATWATACCATAAAGACATATTGTCTTTACCCTAATTCTGACTAGASTACACATTTATWGATTATGATGTTATACATTCTAATCACTTCCATACAATTATATGTTTCAGGGCGGAATTGTAACATTGTATGTTATGGCCCATCTTGCTTATACAAGGGGAAAGAGGACTAGCCATGTTAGCTGTGGTCTGAGGCATTCGGGTGTGTGTGTGTGTGTGTTGAAGTGTGTGAGTCACACGCATAACTGTATAACCACATACTGTGTCTAGTACAGTACAGTTTGATAGTCTACTTAAGATAAAACGTAACATAAAACGTAACAAACTGAGCAGCTCACATGGTTTGTTTACTTATCCTGCATAAGTCATGTATCAGTTTAATTTTGAGGAAATGGAAAGTAGACGAGCAGGTTTACTGTCATTCATTTGAGTGGTTAGATGTGGTCTGTAGGCACAGTTCTAGGATCAGTTTACCCTCCATTAATCATAGAGGAATCATTGCAACACTGACCTTAGATCAGCATCTAGGAGCAACTGAATTATACTCAGTTAGTACTAGAGGTCGACCGAATATGATTTTTCAACACTGATACCGATTATTGGAGGACCAAAAAAAGCTGATACCGATTAATCGGCCAATTGTTTTATTTAAAAAACGTTTTTTAATATATATATTTGTAATAATGACAATTACAACAATACTGAATGAACAATGAACACTTTTATTTTAACTTAATATAATACATAAATAAAATCAATTTAGTCTCAAATAAATAATGCAAAAACACAGTGTTGAAGAAGAAAGTAAAAGTGCAATATGTGCTGTGTAATAAAGCTAACTTTTAAGTTCATTGCTCAGAACATGAGAACATATGAAAGCTGGTGGTTCCTTTTAACATGAGTCTTCAATATTCCCAGTTAAGAAGTGTTAGGTTATAGGAATTATGACGCGTCGACTATTTCTCTCTATACCATTTGTATTTCATATACCTTTGCCTATTGGATGTTTTTATAGGCACTTTAGTATTGCCAGCCTAATCTCCGGAGTTGATAGGCTTGAAGTCATAAACAGCGCTGTGCTTCAAGCATTGCTAAGAGCCACTGCCAAACGCAGTAAAGTGCTGTTTGAATGAATGCTTACGAGCCTGCTGCTGCCTACCACCGTTCAGTCAGACTGCTCTATCAAATATCAAATCATAGACTTACTTATAATAAACACACAGAAATACGAGCTTTTGGTCATTAATATGGTTAAATAAAGAAACTATAATTTCGAAAACARAACGTTTGTTCTTTCAGTGAAATACGGAACCGTTACGTATTTTATCGAACGGGTAGCAACCCTAAGTCTAAATATTGCTGTTACATTGCACAACCTTCAATGTTATGTCATAATTATGTAATATTCTGGCAAATTAATTACGGTCTTTGTTAGGAAGAAATGGTCTTCACACAGTTCACAACGAGTCAGGTGGCCCAAACTGCTGCATATACCCTGACTCTGCTTGCACTGAACGCAAGAGAAGTGACACAATTTCCCTAGTTAATATTGCCTGCTATCATGCATTTATTTTAACTAAATATGCAGGTTTAAAAAAATACACTTCTGTGTATTGATTTTAAGAAAGGCATTGATGTTTATGGTTAGGTACATTTGTGCAACGATTGTGYTTTTTTCGCGATTGTGCTTTTGTTAAATCATCACCTGTTTGGCGAAGTTGAAGTAGGCTGTGATTCGATGGTAAATTTAACAGGCACCGCTTTGTTTATATGCAACGCAGGACAAGCTAGTTAACCTAGTAATATCATCAACCATGTGTAGTTAACTAGTGATTATGTGATGAATTGTTTTTATAAGATAAGTTTAATGCTAGCTAGCAACTTACCTTGGCTCCTTGCAGCCACAAGGCCCTTTTGATGCTGCACTCGCGTAAAAGGTGGTCAGCCTGTCACGCAGTCTCCTCGTGGATTGCAATGTAATCGGCGTCCAAAAAGGCAGATTACCGATTGTTATGAAAACTTGAAATCCGCCATAATTAATCGGCCGACCTCTAGTTAGGACGCACCTTCAGCTTCACAGTAATTGATATCGCTTGCCTCACCCAGACAACACTGACGAGAGTGAGAGTTTTACATACACACAGTGAAACTAGTTTTTTCCTTTTTTTGTCAACAATACACATTTAAGCTACATGTCCCCAGACTGTCTCTGAAAAGAGAATAAAAAACGGAGTCTTTAGCCTACTGTTGGAACCTCAGTCACTACTTCCTAACAGTCATTGGCATGTGAACCCCATGCCATTTTTCGAACACAAATAATTTGACGCTCACGGTAAAGGCTTCTGTTTTTTAGTTGTCTTTCCAGAGAATGGCTGAGTATGCGTTGTATGAGTCAGAGAGAGAGTGAGAGCTCTGGTAGGCTGTGTTTACATAGTCATAATGGCCAAAGGTCCAGGCCCTAAGCCTCCATCTGGCCCTTGGGGCTGTAGCTATCTCAGACTCTGCAMTGCCTCTGGAGGGGCGTCACTCACAAAAGCCATCCCTCTACCACCCCTACAGCCAGACTCCCCTCTCTGAGAATCCAGGCTGCTGCCTTTTACCTCAGCACAGACTCATCCAGCCCTGACACTAACAAGCCCAAATCAGGCAAGGAGCATTACATTATATCTCTCTAGTGACACATACTGTAAACATCCCTTGACTTGTCTCCCAGTTAATATTACGGCCTAGATCAGTGGCCCTTTTTCTACATTGTAGAATAATAGTGAAAATATCAAAACTATGAACAGTCTTGAAGGCAAGGGTGGCCATTTTGATTTGTTTAACACCCTTTTTTGGTTACGACATGATTCCATATGTGTTATTTCATAGTTTTGATGTCGTCACTATTATTCTACAATGTAAAAAGAAAGAAAAACTCTTGAATGAGTAGGTGTGTCAACTTTTTACTGGTACTGTAAATTATGAGGAACTTCACAGGGTGGTGAAAGGTGATGCTGCTTTCCAATAAATATCGAGAGTCTTATTCTGGTGACATGATGATCAATGTTTTTTTTGTTGTCAAAACAAAAGCCAAGCGATCTCGCTATTTTGTCCCTAATAATTTCATCATTTAGGTAGCCTATCYGTGAGTTGTTGGCTAGAGCGCAYGTGGAAAGACCAGAGTGGGCACATTCACTATACAACACAATTTTTTTGTGACAAAATGATCAGTAGCCTAGAGTTGAAAATGCGATGGAAACCTATTTACTTGTATTTTTTATTCAGTACATGGGAATTTAACAGCAAAAGTTATTTTTATGTGCACTACGTCATCACGCACAGCTTTTTATCCGCAACAAGTCAATTTGATGGAAACACATTTCTGGTGGGAAAATGCACATTTAGTTTTTATGCAGATTTTCGAGTATTTGCATGAAAATCTGTCGCTTATTGGATGGAAACCTAGTTACTAACGGTAAAGTCCCATGAACTGACTAAACGAGAAGTCATAAGTGTGGCCAAACAGAGTGTGGCCCCCTCCCCCTCACTCCTCTAGTTCTGTTTCCTCTCAGTTTCTTCTTTCCCAAGAACAATATATTTTGTAAATCGACTCTGATAATCATGTTTGTCTATGTCTTCTCCTATCTTTGTCTGCAGTGCTGTCCTCTGTCTTCGCGGTGGAACTGTTTGAGATGGGGATTTGGTCTCTGGGTCTGGGGGCCTTAGGAGCAGCCATCGCAGGGATCTTCCTGGCTAATACTGACCTGTGTCTGACCAAGGCTGCTCAGGCCTCGCTGGAATACTTGGAGGACGCAGACCTCCACTCCACTGGAGACGGTACGAGGGCCCAGGTTTTCCTATTCTACCACCACATAGAAGCATTGCACAGGCCATGAATTTAGACCAACGACATGACAAACAATTTAACCAGTTTTCCAAACCTTAATCCTTGATGGTCAGTCAAAGTTACTTTGTCTCAGGAAAGGTAACGTCACGGTGCAACGCTAAAACCAGCTTCCTTCCTCGACATCGRCAGAGCTAGTCATTTACATTGATGATTTTTTATTTATTTTTAYATTTCAGTCCATATGTTTACAAACAATTTAAACTTGCATCCCAAGTGAAAGATTCCATTTTTGTATTATCCTATATAGGTTATTGTAATGTGGGTAAGACGTGCTGTACTGTCCACAAGCTAAATCCTCGCCAATACATGGTAGGCTATAAAACTCCCGCAAAACGCTTTGAGAACCCCCAGTGAAAAGCAGTCTTTAAATGCAGACCATTATGAGCTAGCCTATCCTATGCAATTTTCCCTCCGCATGTAACAAGGGCTTAATGTAAAGAGGGAACATGATGTAAAACTGTTACGCTCTCCTTACTAAGTACATTTATCCATGTGTTTAAACCAGTCTTTATACAGTGCCTTAAGAAAGCATTCACACCCCATAATTTTTCCCACATTTTGTTGTGTTACAGCTTGAGTTTAAGATATTTCTTTGTGACTGGCCTACACACAATACCCCATAATATGAACGTGGAATAATGTTTTTTTTTTTATGTTTACAAATTATTGAAAAATGAAAAGCTGAAGTTTCTTGAGTCAATAAGTATTCAACTTTGTAGTTATTCCATAATATTAACAGAATTACAGAATTAAAATAGTCCAAAACATGCATTGTTTTTGCAGCAAGGCACTAAAGTAAACTACAAAACATGTGGCAAAGCAATACACGTTTTGTCCTGAATGAAAAGTGTTATGTTTGGGGCAAATCCAAATCAACACATTACTGTGTACTACTCTCCATATTTTCAAGCATAGTGGTGGCTGCATCATGTTATGGATATGCTTGTAATCAGGTATGGAGAGTTTTTCAGGACAAAAAATTWATGGAATGGAGCTAAGCACAGGCAAAATCCTAGAGGTAAACCTGATTCAGTCTGCTTTCCACCAGACACTGGGAGATGAATTCACTTTTCAGCAGGTCAATAACCTAAAACACAAGGACAAATCTACACTGGTGTTGCTTACCAAGAAGAGAGTGAATGTTCCTGAATGTTCCTGAATGGCCGAGTTACAGTTTTGACAAATCTAGTTGAAAATCTATGGCAAGACCTGAAAATGTTTGTCTAGCAATGATAAACAACCAACTTGACRGAACTTGATGAATTTAGAAAAGAATAATGGGCAAATGTTACACAATCCAGTGGTGGAAAAATTTACCCAGAAAGACTCTAACATGTATTGATGCAGGGGGTTGAACTCTTATCTAATCCAGATATATTAGTGTTGTATTTTTCAAATGTTTTTTTTCAAATGTTATAATTTTTCTTCCACTTTGACATTACAGAATATTTTGTGTAGATCGTTGACAAAAAATGACAAATCAATTTTAATCAACACTTTGTAACACAACAAAGGTTGAAAAAATCAGGGKGTGTAAATAATTTCTGATGGCACTGTACATGTAACACTGCAGGCTTGGAGTTCTTCTTGGTCATGTAGTCAGGGAAAACTAACGTATGGCCCAGAGGTATTTAATGTACAGTTGAAATCGGAAGTTTACATACACTTTAGCCAAATACATTTAAACTCAGTTTTTCACAATTCCTGACATTTAATCCWAGTAGAAATTCCCTGTCTTAGGACAGTTAGGATCACCACTTTATTTTAAGAATGTGAAATGTCAGAATAATAGTATAGAGAATGATTTATTTCAGCTTTTATTTCTTTCATCACATTCCAAGTGGGTCAGAAGTTTACATACACTCAATTAGTATTTGGTCCATTGCCTTTAAATTGTTTAACTTGGGTCAAACGTTTTTGGTAGCCTTCCAYAAGCTTCCCACAATAAGTTGGGTGAATTTTGGCCCATTCCTCCTGACAGAGCTGGTGTAACTGAGTCAGGTTTGTAGGCCTCCTTGCTCACACACRCTTTTTCAGTTCTGCCCACAAATGTTCTGTGGGATTGAGGTCAGGGCTTTGTGATGGCCACTCCAATACCTTGACTTTGTTGTCCTTAAGCCATTTTTCCACAATTTTGGAAGTATGCTTGGGGTCATTGTCCATTTGGAAGACCCACTTGCAACCAAGCTTTAACTTCCTGACTGATGTCTTGAGATGTTGCTTCAATATATCCACATAATATTCCTCCCTCATGATGCCATCTATTTTGTGAAGTGCACCAGTCCCACCTACAGCAAAGCACCCTCACAACATGATGCTGCCACTCCCATGCTTCATGKTTGGGATGGTGTTCTTCGGCTTACAAGCCTCCCCCTTTTTCCTCCAAACATAACGATGGTCATTATGGCCAAACAGTTCTATTTTTGTTTCATCAGACCAGAGGACATTTCTCCAAAAAGTATGAGCTTTGTCCCCATGTGCAGTTGCAAACCGTAGTCTGGCTTTTTTATAGCAGTTTAGGAGCAGTGACTTCTTCCTTGCTGAGCGGCCTTTCAGGTTATGACGATAAAGGACTCGTTTTACTGTGGATATAGATACTTTTATACCTGTTTCCTCCAGCATCTTCACAAGGCCCTTTGCTGTTGTTCTGGGATTGATTTGCACTTTTCGCACCAAAGTTCGTTCATCTCTAGGAACGCGTCTCCTTCCTGAGCGGTATGACGGCTGCGTGGTCCCATGGTGTTTATATTTGCGTACTATTGTTTGTACAGATGAACGTGGTACCTTCAGGCATTTGGAAATTGCTCACAAGGATGAACCAGACTTGTGGAGGTCTACATTGTTTTTCTGAGGTCTTGGCTGATTTATTTTGATTTTCCCATGATGTCAAGCAAGGAGGCACTGAGTTTGAAGGTAGGCCTTGAAATACATCCACAGGTACACCTCCAATTGACTCAAATTATGTCATTTAGCTTATCAGAAGCTTCTAAAGCCAGTACATCATTTTCTGGAATTTTCCAAGCTGTTTAAAGGCACAGTCAATTTAGTGTATGTAAACTTCTGACCCACTAAAATTGTGATCAGTGAAATAATCTGTCTGTAAACAATTGTTGGAAAAATGACTATAGTTTGTTAACAAGAAATTTGTGGAGTGGTTGAAAAACTAGTTTTAATGACTCCAACCTAAGTGTATGTAAASTTCCGACTTCAACTGTATGTGCTCTGTCTAATGTATGTACTGTGTGTGTGCTGTAGATGAGAAGACCATGAAGGCCAAAACTCTGTGGGAGAAGACAGGAGCAGTCGTCATGGCTGTACGACGGCCCGGATGATTTTTGTGCAGAGAGGTGAAGTAGTGATGATACTGATACTTTACAGTGTAGTCAGCTTTTTTAATTCTTTCAGAAATGGTCTTAATTCAAGTCTATATTCCACACCATATGTTGTTATGTAGATTCCACTGTATGCGTTAGGAGAAATCTGCAGGCCTAAATTTCAAGTAAACAATGCCCCATCCTATAACTTTGAATTGTACTAATTGTGTGTGTAGGAGGCCTCTGAGCTGTCCTCTCTGAAAACCCAGCTTGAGGATCTTGGTGTCCCTCTGGTTGCCGTGGTGAAGGAGAACATCGGCACGGAGATCCAGGACTTCCGACCGTACTTTGCTGGGGACATTTATGTAGACGTGAAGGTGAGACTGACCTGACGCTCTATGGGTGCATCTTAATAGTTTAACAAAGGCTTCCTCTCCTCCTTTCCTTCATCTGCACTGGCCTGAAAGAACTGTGAACATGTTTGAATAGATCACTACATAGGCCTGCTATGAAGGAGAGGAACTGAACCATTTGTAGATCAGGGTATGTGAGCGGAGYGAGGAAGCRAGGTTCTTAAAGGCTGGAGCTTCGGCCTTCTTGCCCGCTCCAATTTCGTTCCAGTAGCGCTCACTTCATGAGCTCAGGGTATGCCCGGCCCAGCATGCATTTGTAGTCTACTTTTGTGCTGCTATAGCCCCTTGCTTTAGCTACTGTCATGGCGTTTGCTAAATATTTTCATAAAGAAACTGATTTACAAAAATGAGGATCAAGTACAAGTGCAGTGATTTMGTGTCCACAACTAAAGAATCATTGTGGAATCTGAAGACATATATCCTGAAAGCATGATGGTATACTTACTATGTGCACATGCTAAAAGAAAGGAATGAGTTGGGTAGATAACGAAGTGTGTCATTGTAGCAAAGTATTTATAAACTAAAAATCAGATCTCAAACATTTCATTCAATTTTTGTTCTATTATCTATAAAATTGGCTATAATTGATTTTGGCATATTCTCCCATCCCAGCTTTCTGTTTTGATTGGGTTATTTTTTTAGGCCCACCTATAGAAAAATTTCAAAACAAGTCTGCATCTCTGCYCAACCTGGCAAGGGTGGCCAAAAGTGTTTAGCATCCCCAATGGCTCTGCAAGTGTGGAGAGGATATTCTCTGCTGCCGGCCGGCTCTCCAGACACCATCGCATGAGACAGAAGCCACAGACTGGCCAATCTCGTGTTTCTAAAAACAAATTCAAAGGCACTAAGTCATTTTTTTTGTTTAATTTGTATTTAATTCTAAGTAAGTCACAGCCTATATGCGCAATTTATAGACAATAATGATTGAATACAATGAAATGTTGTTTATATGCTGAGCGCTTTATGTCCTACCAGACTTTTGTGTCATAGGTTATAGCCTTGAATAATAATTTAAATAATATAGTTTAAATAATTCATTTTCGTTCCTTCTTAGGCTGCCTGTCYGGCTCCTCACCTATTTAGAGTGTTTATATGTTTAATATGACATGTAGCCTAGTTGAAATGTGTGCTTCTTTACATTCACCTTTTCATGTTTATTCAAATACTTTTATTTCAGATCCATATGGTTTGGTTTCAATACTTCTAAACCAAATGTTAGGTCCAGGTAGTCACAAAAATATATGGCTGTTGGTTAAATTGTGATTTTAATGATTGGAGCGGCTTAAAATAAATTGTATTTGTGAGTGCGGAGCGGAAGTTGGAAAGGACAAGRAGTGGAATTTCCAACCGCTCAACTTCGCTCACATGCTCTGGTGTCGATATAATATGCCCATTGTCTGTGCCTGACTTTGTTTCAAGTTTTATTTTCTCCAAGGACTGATTGATTTGCTCGTGTCCGTTGCAGCATCACTTCTACGGCCCACTAGAGAGGAAAATGGGGGGGCTGGGCTTCATCCGTCAGGGGGTGTGGCAGAACTTAATGCGGGCCTGGAAGGCTGGTTACCAGGGCAACATGCTGGGGGAGGGCTTTGTCCTGGGAGGTGTGTTTGTCATCGGAGCGGGGAATCAGGTACCACACCACACACAGGGCTGTGCATCTGGGCATCATTGATTGGAGCTGTTAGACTCAAACTGCCAACACATACCAGGCACAACCACTTTATCTGTTATCAACTCCTTAGTAATCAGGACAATATGGATACAAACATGATTTAATGAAAACGAATGGACAGAGAGCAGCATTGTTGTGAGCTTGTTTGGTATTATGTATGTCCCTTTTTAAATTAATGTTGTCTTTTTTCCTCAGGGTATTCTTTTGGAGCACAGGGAGAAGGAGTTTGGCAACAAAGTGGAGAATGAAGATGTTTTAGAGGCTGTGAAGAGAATTGTGCCAGTGCAATAATTGAGTTTTTGTTAGTAGCATTAGATCAACACTGATAAAGAGGCCTCAGACACAACTACTTGGTTATTTCCTGCATTTGTCTTTTCTCAATTCCCTTCAAAACTGAACCATATGCAAACAACAATGCAAGTGTTCTTGAGTTTTGTATGATTACAAAACATTTGACCTAGAAAAGGGCATTTTCCGTATCTGTCGTTCTCATGCACTAATGAGTTCTCAGATTGCTAGCTCCACCTATCATAGGACATATGAAACGTGTCAATTCCTCAATAAAAATGTGAATGTTCTAGTATGCTCAGGTGAATAATCTTCACTGCTCATTAGCTCCTACGCCCTTAACTTCCTGCACTCATAAGCCCATTGGAAAATGAATGTGTAGCTTATCTCTTTTCTCTAGATGTGGAACCGCACAAATTGTACAAACTAGATGCGTTCTATAGCCTAAAGGCCTTGGTCAGGCCATTATTGTAAAAGAGAATGTGTTCTCATGTCTTACCTGGTTAAATAAAGACACTCAGTCAGGGACCTTACAGCATGCACTAAACTGTGAGAACACTTGTACATTACTCATCCTTTGGGAAAGAGAAGTAGATCTACAACGATGGTGTGTTTCACGCTTTTATTGATGTCTCCAATGGAGTCGAACTCAACTTGAGGAATGCATGTTTCTCAACCCTGGTCCTCGAGAACCCCCAACAGTAATYAATTTTATTGTAACCCCGGACAAGCACACCTGATTCAACTTGTCATCAAGCCCTCAATGAGCGCTACAATGAGAATGTGTACTGTTGGGGGTACACGAGGACCAGGGTTGGGAAGCACTGCGCTATGCATCTGTATTCTGTATGTGTTTCATGTTTACCTGTTCAGGTACTCAAGTGTGACTTGTGTGTGGTCTGTGTTATTAATGAAGACCTGACTGTAAACTCGGCAACGAGGGGAGCAGGTTCGATATCCAAACACACACTGCCTCAATATACTCACTATGGCCAGGGTGGCCAATGTGCCTGAAACAGGTGTGAGAATGCAAAGCACAATAAACCCTAGACCTCATCACACCATCCTCTTGTCTCTTTTCATCGGACCGACAGGACGACTTGGCTTATTGTATTGGGTAATGATGCCAGTGTTGCTGCCACCAGTCTTTTCACCCAGGTAAAAAAATACATTTTTAGAAAGTTCTACATTCAGAACATCCCTTTCATAAGTKTTTCCATAACACACTGTTCATCTACTTATGTAGCTCTCTTTTTCAATCCCCCCTGTTTTTACTGGCTTTTGGACAAAGGCATTCTACGAAACAAGTAGAGTTTACCTCAGGCAATGGTCYGTGTTTGTGTACTATAGGAGGTGCTGTAGATGACCTTGTAGGACCACTCCTTTGTTGGAAGACTGCGGTCTGTAAACATTGAGCAATGCGGAGTGTGTCTCACCCTAACGTCAGTGCCGTTAACACATTAAGCAGAGCACAATGTTGTGGAACATTCAGATAAAATAATTATTTCATTTCAATCACTTTATTCTATAGCTCTGAGTAAATACATCTTACATAGTTCAGGTGTGACATAACACTTCCAATGCAATAAAACATGGAGGGGGAAAAACAATCAGGTAGTGAATTCCAATACTGAAAACTACATGGGTATTGAACAACAGTACAAGAGTTACTGTACGTGGACACACATTGACATGAAACATCCATACCATTCATGGAGTGTAGCGACGTCATAGATTGTCTTCAGTGTTGTGCCTTCAATGTGCTGCTGAGACCATATTCTATGACATGCCGAAGCTAACCTTGAGATATATTTAACATGAAAGTTATTGCATGAGAATAACCTGGTAGATGCTAGTCAAATAAAACTTAAGCAATGACAAACTTAAGCTCTGCTTTCCCAACTTTATCAACCCCGTCTCTTCCTTGGCTAGGTTTGTAGCTCTGTGTGATACACAGCACATCTTTGCCTTGACTAAATGAATAGTACAATCAATCGCAAGCCTTGCATGTTTATCAGCACGATCTAGCTCTAGGTTCATTTTTTGTTCTAATCACATTTCCTTGCCCTCCCCACCAAAAGGACCAGAAAACAACTAAATGGCAGTGATTAAATAAAGCTAGCAGCTGCTGGATAACTAACTTACTATAAACTCATAATAGTAAGCTGTGACTGTTTATATCATAGGCATTGTCAAGCACATTTTTTTTCGATACATTTAGAAGAGGTACCCCACACCCCCACCCCCACCCTTTACATTGGTTACTACATAGCACCCAATTGCAGGCCACTTTTACCCAAGATACAATAACGATGGGGTGTCTTTATATAGTAATAGGCAAGTGAATGAGTGAGTTTTACAATGGTGTCAACTTGCTCATGAAATTCATGGTATTATATTCAATTATGGACATAAAAATTGAATTAATGTGACTTGTGGAATATCCATTTACTCTGCATGTGTGCTTATGTACAGTACAGATGAACCAGTATCTACCAGGATTTCAATTCAGTCAATTGAAATGGAACTGACTCCAACSCTGGTATTTGCAGTTGAAAGCCATGGCATAAATGTAGCAATGTTTACTGTATGGCCATAATAACACTGCTGCGGTGCATCTGATTGTCTATGGATGATGATAAACATTTGCACTGAAAAGTATGAGGAATCTAGCCTGGTTCCAGATCTGTTTGTGTTATCTTGCCAAATTCTATCTTCACTGTCCCACTAAACAAGACGGCACAAACAGAACTGGGACCAGGCTATGTGGAGTCATTTSTAAAAATAGAGCAATAGAATAAAAAGTCTGTGAGAGGAGGAGATTCATTCATGACCACTGACGTCCATTACAGTGAAATGTCTTGTTAAATATCGGATTTAATTGAGAGACGTGATCTACAACTACCAAGCACAGTGGGATGGTAGGCATGCCATAGAGTACCCCAGTATGAGTCATAATACCCATAAAACCTAGCGGTTAAACGGAACTGGTTCCAATCATTAAAATAAGGGCTGTGATTCGTGTAGGCTTACGCTGGCATGATGTTTTGATAACTATGTAAATCTCTCTCGGACAATAGGGACTTTTATCAATATAGTCGCCTGTATTTACCCCCGAAAACTGAAATGCTAATGTGGCTATCATAAAGAACTACAAATGCCATGATGATCTGGACGAGACTGCCGAATCGAGGCAAAGGTAAGAATCTCTGGATTAACTATCTAATGTTAGCGTCAGCTAGAGATGACGTGAAGGAGCTTGCAGGTATTTGTAGTTTTGCATGATGTCTACTTTGACGCTAATTAGCATTTTTGAATCAGAGTAAATAGAGATGAATAGATTGATAAARGTCACCTTGTGCGAGAGATGTACATGGTTATCAAAACGTCACGCTAGGTTAMGCCTGCACAAAACACAGCCCTTATTTTAAATGTTTCYAAAATCCCCTATGAGAAAATKKAATGGTGAAAAAACAATTGGAACCATTTCCCYGTTTGACCGCTAGGTTTTATGGGTATTATGACACCTCAACTGTGGAGCTCTATACTGACTTTGACAGAGGAAAAGGTGATCTATAGCCTGAMAAGACAGCAAACAAATCTGGTACCAGGCTAGGTGACCGAGCCTTACTAAAAATCAACCGGGCCAATACTGATGGGTGGTTTTGACTACTACATTCAAAGTCAACTCTCAGACACACAAAAACACAATGGAAATGTGTAATAGTTGGTCTAACTGCCACCTAGTGAAGAAATGGAGCACCGCACCCTGAAGTTTAAAATCTAATACATCTCTGCTATTTATTTGTTAAATATATCCTCTATATCCCACAAAAATGTACGCGTTTTACATACCCGATTTCGACCACACAAAGTTAAATTCAGTTGATATTGCACTACGAAATAGTCTGGTACTACTCGACCAAGCATAAAAAGACATATTACTACTACACTGTCAACATCGATATATTAACAACATTAATATACAGGTTTGATCAGGGATGCTCCAACTAAGCCCAGTTTTTACACACGGGAACTAAAGGTCCCAGCATTACTTCCAACTGTCCTATAATTGATTSCTGATTTATTTTAGCTCAAGGGTTTAAGACAGGTGTTTCAAATTTTATGACCACGGGCTGCATTTCCTAATACAACCACGGGCCACATTAAATCAGCTTAGGAGGCACATTTTGTCAGTCGGACAGTAGTTTCAGACCCCTGGTTCTCACAACTTTGCTTTTGTTTCATGACATTAAAACAATATTATTTGGTATACATATCACCACAACTAATCTAAACCTGACATCATACAGAGTGGGATTCATATRTGTACCCTTGCCTCTTATTGCATACATTGGAACCACCATGCGTCTAGGTCTGTATGGCAGCACTGCAAGCCAACTCTTCTTGCCCTTCTCTATTGTAACAGAAGAATGAGCAGTCTAAAGAGGGACCAGGAGAGTCACAAACTGACAGCGGGGGACAAAACATTAATAATATCCTTATTACTTTAACATTTAGACACAATACAGTACATTCCCCTTCAAAGGCATTAGTAATGCAAGGCACAMATTTCACCAACAATCAAACTCTTGAGGTCCATTGAAAATGCAGTCACTATCCAAATTAGTATATAGTATATATTTTAGTTATTTAGTAAGCACTCATCCAGAGTGACTTATAGGAGCAATTAGGGTTAAGAAACTTGCTCAAGGACACGTCGGCAGCTTTTCACCTAGTCAGTTCRGGGATTCGAACCAGCGACCTTTCGGTTACTGGCCCAATGCTCTTAGCCACTAGGCTACCTGCCGAAAGACCATGATATGGGGCGGAAACATTATGCCTAGATCCTATCCTAGATAAACCTTTCTGCTGGCATATCATTGTCATCAGTGCAACRAGGAATGTGCTTTTTGAAATCTCAGTAAGGAGTGCCCACGCAGTGTCATAGCATCTCTAAAGGTTTTCTTCATAACAAAACAGACAGGGTTACTAGGATGAGAGGGGTTTATAAGGTTATCTGGTAGGACAGTGTGTGTGTAAGTACACTTCCAAGGGCAGTGGTGAGAGAGGGAAGCTTTGCTAGTCAACTGGTTAATGTTCATTAGGGCACACTGAAGCAATACRTTTTGCAATGATAAACAAAACCCTGGTAGACCGAAAAAGGAATTTAATAGTCTATATTGTGCTCATAAACCAACTGTTGTATTTTACTACAGACTACAGTTGAGCCAACTTGAGGGAGTGGATATCTAGCAGATTCAATTTAACTATTTTCTAATTCCAAGTCATGAATGGTTTCAGTGCACACMGCTTAAAGGGTACGATCTCAAACACAATGGAAAAAACAAATACACCTTGGGGAGAAAAAATATCTCTGGGATTGAAACGAGGGGCGATCTAGTTTGGGGTGATTTGATAGAATTTGTCATTCAGTAACATTCAGTAATTAAACACCCACAACCCCAGGGAGGATAAACGCAAAAAAAAAAAAAATCAAACCATAGTCTGTTTGTCAATGTAGCAGTATAAGATAACCGTCTGTCACACTACGCTCGCCTGCGTTTCATTACTTCGAAGAGGCTTTCTCCCCTTGTCTCTTTTATTTGGGAGAGGTGATAGTGAGGGTTGCGTCTCAGTCCTGCAAAGTTGCTTCCTTGTCTGAAATGATGGAATAGGTGGTGAAAGCCTACCAGTCAAATTTTTCTGATTGTACACYGAACTAAAATATAAAAGCAACATGCAACAATTTCAACAATTTTACTGAGTTAAAGTTCATATAAGGAAATCAGTCAATTGAAATAAATTAATTAGGCCCTAATCTATGGATTTCACATGACTGGGAGCCAGGCCCACCCACTGGCGAGCCAGGCAAAGCCAATTAGAATAGGTTTTTCCCCACAAAAGGGCTTTATTACAGATAGAAATACTCCTCAGATGTCCGGGTGGCTGGTCTCAGAGGATCCCACAGGTGAAGAAGCCTGATGTGGAGGTCCTGGGCTGGCGTGGTTACACGTGGTCTGCGGTTGTGAGGCTGGTTGGACGTACTGCCAAATTCGCTATAACTATGTTGGAGGTGGCTTATGGTAGAGAAATTACCTTTTCAATTCTCTGTCAACAGCTCTGGTGGACATTCCTGCAGATCTTTTATTTCAGCTCATGAAACATGGGACCAACACTTTACATGTTGTGTTTTATATCTTTGTTCAGTATAGATGCAGGTGGGCCTAACTGGCTGGGCCTGGCTCGCCAGTGGGTGGGCCTGGCTCCCAGTCATGTGAATTCCATAGATTAGGGCCTAATTTATTTATTTCAATTGACTGATTTCCTTATATGAACTTTAACTCAGTAAAATTGTTGAAATTGTTGCATGTTGCTTTTATATTTTAGTTCAGTGTACAATCAGAAAAATTTGACTGGTAGGCTTTCACCACCTATTCCATCATTTCATACAAGGAAGCAACTTTGTAGGACTGAAACACACCCCTCACTATCACCTTTCCCAAATAAAAAATAAAAAAGCCTAGAACATCATAAACAAACAGGTAATAAAAAATATGCATAAATATAATATTCTCTTTGACCTTACAGTTGTTCCCACTGAGCTGTAGTAGCGGGGTCCAACCAGCAGATGGGGATTACCTGTGGTGGGTGTTATTGTGTGGTTCTAAAGGCCTTTGTTGAAGAAGACAGTAGAAGTGTGGGGACTGCTATGTAGTATCCTCTCCTGAAGATCTGTCTCCAGGCTGCTCACAGCCATAGAACTACGGAGAGAGAGGGAGAGGGAGAGAAAAGGGGCCAGAAACAGAGAAAAAGACATTGATTATTAGAGTGTACAATCTCGTTATGTTAAAGAAAAGCAGATCCACTGTCTATAGCTAAGATATGTAACATATGGACATATTTTACCTCTTCTGTGGGAAGAGGGCACAGCACAGAGGAGTTTCAAACACCAGGCTGAAAGAGAAAAGGAAGTTTTGTAAACAGTGCAATACAAGCAGTACGCGGAATACAATCGTGACGTGCAGTATTCATGTTATGGTTAGTTTGCTTACAGCGCATGTCATTGAGAGAGGAAAATTACTCCCTTAGACCAACGCAGACGACAGTATCATTAACTATGAACTTACCACAGACCCACTAGACCCACCTGTACTGGGGCGTTTAGGACTGGGAAGCGCTGAGGAGAGAACAGAGACAGAAATTGTGAAAACAACTCCAAGCTGAAGCAATTTTTTATGAAACCAACTGACAGTATATAGACATTACACTGACAGTATTGAAGAGCTTAACAAGCCTGGTCCAAGATCTGTTTGTGCTTACTCATATGGTCATTGACAAAACAGCTCAAACAGATCCGGGACCAGGCTAGAGATTGCRGATCAACACAGGATATCAGACACGACAAAACACAGAAGCCTGGATTTCCACTGGCTTCTCATGACACCAACAAACAAGTAGCATATTTKACATGGCTGAACCCCACATAGAATGACACTATTTAATTCTGTGGTTTGAACTCCAAATAGAGGGTAGGCTTATTAGTACAACAGTGGCTACATGCCACAGATTATCCTCCACACACACTGTATGTAGTACGGGCTCCAGTAAACCCACTGACTGTTGACAGCATGACAGGCATCCATTCGTCTCTTGTAACATTACCTTCATAAAGGCTTTCTTCTCCAGGGCGTTCATTATCACAGGTGGGATAGCTGTGGACAGACCGAGAGAGAGTGAGAGAGAAAACAATGAGGACTTTCAAGAGGCAACACATCTTTTATTTTATAAAATGCATTTTTTGGCAGAAATGCCTTCTGGAACATGTTAAGTTTCATGTGCCTTAAACTTGTATGACATCTGTAAATACKAATACAATTGTTAAATCGCAAGCCTAGTTGGTTTAGCCACAGAAAGACAGGAAACTTCCCGCTAGCCATGATTGGCTGAGATAATGGATGGGCTGGACATGGCGAGAGAGAGAAGTTCAGATTGGTCTGCCATGTAACACGCTTCAGTCAAACATGAGCTGCTCAGTGTGTGTAGATAATCCTTGCTACCGGAGCTTTTTTGAAAGATATTACCTTAGCCATGGAGAACTGCAAAAGTGTTGCTACTGCCCACAACAACATTGCTGCCCCGAATTTAGCCGGTGCTATCGACAAAGATCAGTGGGGGAAAAGTTGTGATGGACTACTTTCTGCACACGGTCAGTGTGAACCTGTGTGACTTGACACAACGCGGACCAAACAAGCTGTACAAACTAAATGGAAACACAGGACGTCTTAGTTAGCTAAAGGGTTTCCAGTCTGCCGTGAAGCGTTCATCCATGTATATGGGTAAGAGTCTAGCTACATTTTCAGATATTATAAGTTTCTAATTTAGTCAGAAAGTCATTTTCATTGCAAGTTAAATCATACTGTTGGCTAGCTAGCGAATGTTAGCGTGCTGGCTCGCTAGCTAACGCTATGTGTATGATCTGTGTAGTAATATTATTTGTATCTGAGGAAGCCATTTGAATTGCTAGCTATAGCCTAATGTTAGTTAGCTAACAATGAACTTAGTTTGTTAGCTTTAGCTACTTGCAGATTCATACTACAGCATTTCATGCATAGTGGCTAGCTATGACAATATGTTTGTATTGCTAATAGTATGGGTTGAGATTATGGTTCATCGTTTAGCTAGCTAGACAATAATGACCCATCCACTTAGCTAGATGTGGCTTGGGTTGGTTATAGCATTTCTTTCACACGAACCATCAATTTAGACAAGTGTATCTAGGTAAGCATCATCTAATAATTACACAATATTTTTTATGTGGACACTTCCTATGCAAATAACCATTTCACTGTACCATTTACACCTTCTGTATCCTGTGMATTTGACAAATACACTGATTTAATTTGATATAGTGTGCGTTTATCAGAGATGGTAATATCAAGAACATGACCTGCACCAAAGTCATATTAGGATATAGGCCAARGACTAGATACGTGTATTTTTAACTGGAGTTTTTCCTTATTGTAGGCTACTACTTTCACCACTTTTCGTCTTGAAATCTTTGGTAGTTTACTACACTACCTTACTAACTCTGTTTAGGACATGGCCTCACACATTCATTCTTAAAGAAATGGGTGGGGCTAAGGCTTAAGAGGATGTGAACGATGCTGAATAGGTGTAGACAAAAAGCTCTCCAGTAGGTGTACTAAAACATTGAAGGGCCATTTTCTCAAAAGCAGGGTTACAAATTCATCAACTTTCAAAGCAGAATTACTTTCCCATTGTTCCTSTAGTGCAGTGTTTGATACACAATTTTGTAGCGCGGAGTCTCTACTTTCATCCATTGTAGAAAAACACCAGTCCAAATCCAGGCGGTCAGTCACATTGTGTCCGAAACACAGTGCTTACCCATAGCTGGCACAGCCATGCCAATCCTGGACACCACCACCTGGATGATGCCTGACTTGGCAGCGGTGACTGACTCTCCTAACCGTTCCCTTCCTCATCGGTCACTGGAATGCCGTACTTCAGCTCCCTAAGAAAAGGGACATAAAGGAGAGAATGAAATTCAGCCAAATCATGTTGCTATGTCCAAAGTTAACCAGGATATTGTTGCACACGAGTCATTCATGATTTTAAATGCAATCAAACATTTTAGTTTAAAAATAAAATAAAGCAATCCTTGAATAATTTGTGTAAACAATAAATCGTTCCATTTCGGCAATTGTATTCACGAATGCATAAGACTGTTTTTAGTGTTGTTTTAATGTAATTTATTTAGTGTTGTTTACATTGTTCCAAACGATCAGAAAAACAGCACCTGTTTTTGGCACACACAATAAGCACACAGCCCTTGCTCCTTACCTTCTTTTTCTTGATCTCCAGTATTTTCCACAACTAGTCAAATTTATTCCACATCTGACTTCCCCTTTACCTCCTGAGCAACCAGTAAACATTTCCCTGTTTCGAGTTTATTTGTCACGTCCTCTGCATCATTTTGCTGTCACGTGTTACAGTGTTCAGAGTTTGTTATMACCAATTTATTGATCGCTATAAAATCAGGCCCTATTGGTTATGTGCATGCAATGCATACATGTGTCACCTAAAGAGAGCAAGGGTTGAGGGAATGTTTTTCCTAAACAAAAGAGGATTTCGGTAACAAAACTTGTCAGAAATGACTGTAATTATGTTGCAGCTTCAGCAACACGGACAGCGAGATTAACACTGTTGATGTTCTGTGGTAGTCGCCGCAGCAGGGAGGAGAGATACACAACGTAACTAGTCAGTCACTCAATGTAAAATATATTATATTTTTTTACTAAGCCCGACCCGGCACAATCAAATCAATTGCCGTCGCACTCCCTCTAGTCATTTGTGTGTCTTCATTATTTAATCAAACAGAGAGCTTAAAGCATCAGACAAGCTCAGTGCATATAGCTGATTTGATTAAAACACATAGGAAGTGTCCATATATGGAAAAATACACGATTTAAAATTTGACCAATCGATTGTTCGAAACAGATGACTCTCGGTCAACCAAGATTTTTTTGAGTCTGGGACATCCCTAGGTACGTTGCATTGAAAGTGGATAATGTGTTGATTCAATCAACAATCAACGAACCGGCTCATGACGGCTGGAAGGCGCTGGGAGAGAGACGGAGTTTGTCTCAATGTTGATTTTTCATGGAGCTAAAATGCAAAGCGAAGTGTAAATCAACTTGAACTAAGATGATCCAGAGACAGTCCAGTACCTTGGCTAGAGACTTGAGTCCCAGGGCTGTGACTACAGCTCCTGTGGTGGCACTGGTGTACGCTGCAGCCAACTGACTGAGAGAACATAGGGGCACACATTTACATCTTAGCATCTTACTAAAACAATTTACTGAGCCTCAATAATGTTCCTGTTCCAAGCATTTACCAGAATCTAGTCTTATCTAATACACAGATAGAGGTCTCAAGTCACAATGCACATGGTCACAATGCATACGGAATACATGCATTCAAATCATAAGCAATATTTATTGCAAAACTTGACAAGTCAGGCAGACATGACGATGTACAGTTSAGGAATCTCTCCACAGTAATAATGATTTAAAATGGTCCCCAGTCTTTACATGCTCTTTCCATATAAACTGAGAAGCACCAGCATTGCTTGTTCTCATTCCGCATGTGTCCTGGTTAAAGTAGGTGCATCTAAATAGTTTAAAGTGGCACCCTTTCCATGTCTCCTTCCTTTTATCTGCGCTGATCTGAAATAACTAGACCTATCCATGTCCTTTCAGATCAGTACTGATGAAGGAAAGCAGATGAGGAGAGGAAGATACAGTAGCTAAGGCTATGAGATGCACCATAGTACTAGCCAGTTACAGGTACTGTAGGGCTGGTTTAGTAATGTGGTTGTGGTGTAAGTGGTCCCAGTCCCTACTTGGTGGTGAGGGCAGCGTCTCCACTGCGGTTGCTGTAGTTGACCACAGCGTTGAAGGACTGGTTCACCCACTGCCAGAACACAACGGCTGGAGTTGTCCTGGAGGAGTAGAGGTGAGGAGAGAGGTGATGGGAATGTGGGGGGGAGGAAAGAGGGTCAAAAGGGGTGAGGGGAGGAGAGAAGGTGAGAGATGTTAAAGGGATTACAGAAAGGGGAGATAAAAGGGAGGGATATGGAAAGGCGAAATTATGTAAACATGGGAGAGAAGGGTAGGGAAAAGGGAAAGACGAGAGAAGAAGGAGGACAAGGAAAGTGAGAATAAGCATGAATAATTTCTGATATTTCATTGAGGCAGATTGTTTGAGTTTCTCCTAGAAAACAAAGCTAAATCATGACTTGTAAAACAGCTAAAAATKTAACTTTCCACTTCTGTGCAATGTTTACATAATGGTGTTACAGTGTGACTTTAAAACATATAACCTTTATTTTAGCAGGGAAATCCCATTGAGACCAAGGCCTCTTTTTCAAGGGAGCCCTGCATGTACAMAAATCATACAAATACAATGCATAAAAACATAAAATAGTTAAGCAATTCAAGAAAAGCAGTCACATTCCTAAACACGGAGGTCCTCCATCAACAACCTGAACTTACCTAGAGATAACAGCCTCAAGGTGCAGAGCGCTCTACAGATAATTTCATACAGGCTGCAAAAACACAGAATGCAGATTGACCTAATTCCGTGGTAAAACGAGATTTAGCTGCAGTATGCTACTCTGGTCTTGCCCTCTGAGCTGGAATGTAGAGGGTGAGTTATTCAGAACTATCCTTGTCATCCACAATAGCTGTGTCCTGACTAAGTGAGTAAAATGACCATTTTAACATGCTGAATTTATTTAACATAATCTATGCATTTCTCTCAGACAATTTCACCATGTGATATTTTGGGATTGTTTTTTACCTGTTCTGTATCTTATGCTACACACAAATTGTATTTAACATGTATTAAATTGAAAACGGAATACACCCTAGTAGTACCTGTAGAATGTGAGCATGCAGCCGGTGATGGTCATGTTCATGGGGACCTGGGCAGACATGCGTCCCACCACCACCATCTTTTCGCCGGTGTCAGGGTGGAAGGCAGAGTCATAGATGTACTTGGCTCTCCACAGCTCATCTTCTGTCAGACCTGGCTTCACCACTCCTAACCTGGACACAAGTACATCAAACTCTTTAAACAATGAATGAATGATTGACACAAATTCAGCATAAAGCATAATATAAGTACATCCGTTGTTTTAAAGGAATGTGCCCATTTCTGCATTTGTTCATAACAAAGACACAGCTTAGTCTTACATATTTATTTTTGTGTTTTCAGTTAATCTCTGGTGTAAGGGAGAAACCAGTAGGCCAGATGTTCCAGCCTACAGGCCAAGCCTAATTAGTTGTCTGTCTGTCAAATGTTGTTTGTTTCTTTCTCTTATTATGCCGKGGGGGKGGGGGGGGKGGGGGGTCAGGTTATAACGACAGCTAGCTAACTTCTTGAACTCTTTAGTTCAGAGACACTGCTATAGATTGTTTCCATGCTCATACATGTCGAGCCACAGAATCAATAGATTTTTGGTTTGATGCTTCCAATAATGTAAAGGAATTCCTTCCCAGGCACCACACACCCCATCGTACAGAGAGAGGAGGAGTAATGCAGTAGCTTTCCAAGGTATCATAATTTTCTTTCCCAAGACCTCACCCCTCCTTATCCTCTCCTCCATCTATACTTGTAATTTTCCACAGTGACCCATGTGTTCTCAGCATCTCACTTGACAGCAGTTCCACCCACCCGTTCCACCACTTTATCCTCACCCATCCTTCCCTCTCCTCCCACCGTACCTTTATTTCTTCACAGTAACCTGTGCATCCTCCAGGGTCTCAGAGGACTTTAGAATGTTCCTGGGGTCAGTGGCGAAGAAGAAGTGCTGGGCGCGGCCCATGAACGTGCTCTGGTCCCATCGTGGCTCCTTGATGTTAATGTCCAGGGACAGATCTCCAGACATCCTTGTTTTACTTTGGGACCGGGGCAAAAAGAAAGAGAAAATAGACCTTGTGGACAAAATCAACTTAATTAAAAAGATAAGTCCTCCTCCCCAGCTAGGCCTAAGCCTTGATAGCACGGTAAGCCCCCTACCTCTCCGATTCATTTATAGCTCTCACTTCCTCTGTGGCCAAAACAATCCTAGTGATTGGAGGGGCCTACTGCACCTCTAGTCTCCTCCTCAAAATCATAATACAGGAGTGTTGAATACAAAAAGTCAGGCCTTATCCAAATTCTCTTGACGAATTAGCTTGCGCCGAAATTATTAGTCTAAAAATTATTGATGCGAATTACATTGGCATCCTGAACCTTCTTTTAGCATTTTAGGCCTTAATTCAACCTGAATTAAAAAGATGACCAGTCCAGCACACAGTTTGCAAATAGGCCTAAGTTACTGGCTGTCTTTTACATGCACATCTAGGCTATGCATCATCTGACCAAGGCTACATCAGAGCCTTGCAGTACAACAATAAACAAACTGAGGAATGAAAAGCTTTCAGCAACTAGAGTTATCATGATGTTTGGTTTCCTAGGTAATCAGATGATAAACAGAGGTCTTTCTAGCTGAAGGGTCTATCTGCAGACCACGTTTACTACATGCCACGCCCACTACATGCTTCGCCCACTATGTGTCACTTAATACATGCCGTGCCCACTGCCATTGAGGCTACTAGATAGCTAGGACACTGGCAGTGTCCTTCACCCCCACCTGCCGAGTACTGCTTTCCCGCAGTTATTTTAACGTTATGGCGAGGGTAATCACTAACCGGTATAGCCCTTGATCATGATTCATGACACTCAGTTCCATTGCATTACACATTGGATGAAGGTGTCCTCTGTACGGGGTAGTCTTGTTAAGAGCCCAGACGCTCAATCAGGACATTAACACACTTGGCTTGCGGTATGGTTTTGGAAGCATTAGGACCTTATTTTTCATATCAGTGAGAAATTATTTTATTAAACTAAAAAAGTAAAATTTATACACACTTTGATAGGGTTAGGGTTGATGTTCCCACATGGTCATATCTATACAGTGCATTCGGAAAGTATTCAGACCCCTTCCCTTTATCCACATTGTTACGTTACAGCCTTATTCTAAAATGGATTAAATGATCACCCCCCCCCCCCTTAATCTACACACAATACTCATAATGACAAAGCAAAAGTGTTTTTTAGAAATGTATTACAATTAAACAGAAATAACTTATTTACATACGTTTTCAGACCCTTTGCTATGAGACTTGTGCATCCTGTTTCCATTGATCATCCTTGAGATGTTTCTACAACTTGATTGGAGTCCACCTGTGGCAAATTCAATTGATTGGACATGATTTGGAAAGGCACACACTTGTCTTTATAAGTTCCCACTGTTGACAGTGCATGTCAGAGCAAAAACCAAGCCATAAGGTTGAAGGAATTGCGCGTAACGCTCCGAGACAGGATTGTGTCGAGGCACAGATCTGGGGAAGGGTACCAAAAATGTCTGCAGCATTGAAGGTCCCCAAGAACACAGTGGCCTCCATCATTCTTAAATGAAAGAAGTTTGGAACCACCAACACTCTTCCTAGAGCTGGTCTTCCAGCCAAACTGAGCAATCAGGAGAGAAGGGCCTTGGTCAGGGAGGTGACCAATAACCCGATGGTCACTGACAGAGCTCTAGAGTTCCTCTTTGGAGATGGAAGAACCCTCCAGAAGGACAACCATCTCTGCAGCACTCCACCAATCAGGCCTTCATGGTAGAGTGGGCAGATGGAAACCACTCCTGAGTAAAAGGCAGATGACAGCCTACTTGGAGTATGCCAAAAGGCACCTAAAGGACTCTCAGACAATGAGAAACAAGAAACTCTGGACTGTTGAGCCCAGACTTGTCTTGAACCCAATCGAACATCTCTGGAGAGACCTGAAAATAGCTGTGCAGCGACACTTCCCATCCAACAAGACAGAACTTGAGGATCTGCAGAGAAGAATGGGAGAAACTCCACAAATACAGGTGTGCCAAGCTTGTAGCGTCATACCCAAGAAGACTCAAAGTGTAACAGTTCTGTAACGACAGATGCTGGGAGACTAGAAGCAAGTACTGGGTGTAGATTTAACAATAAGTAGACAAAACAAGAACAGTGTCTGGACAGGAGAAACATAACATCAACGCTGACTCAATGCTGGGGGGGGACTATTTAATCCATTTTAGAATAAGGCTGTAATGTAACAAAATGGAACAAGGGTCTGAATACTTTCCGAATGCACTGTATATGCACATGGTGTAGGTCTTGAAAAACAAATCACTTAAAATAATTTTTGGGGTGGGTGGGATGTGGAGGGTTTAGTTATGTTATTCTAATAAAAGTGATTTTAACCACAGCAGTTTTCTGTTCTTATGGCTCTCAATTTTGCAATAGAATTCAAACTAAATTGTCCAAGTGAAAATGCTAAACTGTAAAATGCAGCTAGAATGTTTGTTTGATGCTAATGTAAACTGAAAAAAGCTAGACAGGTTAGAATTATTATTTTCCTAATTACTATAATTTTGATTGTTGATAGTATTGTAACTATTTAATAATAACATATGGTTTAAATATAATCAAGGCTTTTAGGAAACAAATATCAAGACATTTGCTTGTTATTATGCTTTATCTTCCTGAGAATAGTGCACATATAAATATCCACATTCTGTAAATGAGAATTGAGTCCCATGAAGTGGCAGGCGTCGATACTTTCATTGTTGATCAATAGATTTAGAGTGAAATCAGACTGTTCGCCAATGCGTTGATAACGTGACCGATAATTAGTTTACCAGACGACTCCCTCGTTAGAACTAACAAAAAAAGTTGGGTAAAGTACATGGACATCCGTTTATTTCCATAAAAAAAAATCGAATAGCGTCCGATATGGCGCATCGATATGCTACTGTAAAAAATAACTGTACCCTAAAATTACAGTGAACCCAAGGCAAGCTTTAATGCAATAACACATGTGATTGGTGCCTGACACTCACGACAAGTAAAGGAGAAAGGAAGGCCAAGCTAGAAGTGTAACGTTATCTACAATTTTCAGTATATAGTAGATGGATACAAATCAACCTGCGTCTCGCAGCGATATGAGTGCAGTTTACGTTATTAAAATAGGAAGCTCACAATAGCATGCTTAAGTTTAGGTAGCTAATGTTTGACCATCAGTTTGCTTGTCCAATATTGTAGCATGTGAGGCTGACATACACTGTCTTGATATAAATTACTATATTGTGAACGAACACGGTGCCTTCTTACTATGTGCAATTAAAAAACACAACCACTAACGTTAGCTAGCTAGCGTACGTATAAAACAAAAAGGAAACGACCGAACGTTAGCGTCTTCCGTTAGCTCGAGCTAGCTACACATTTACAACATGTAACACACTGCCAATAAAATCACCAAAACATACCTAGTTTCAATGTCAAGCTGTGCTCACTCTACACACCTTGCAGAGACCTGAAAAACAGTGACTTATTCTTTGGGATTTCGTTGGCGGATCCCATCCAACTTTTAGGTGCATACACCGCCACCTACTGTACGGGTGTGTGAGGCCATTCACGGCCTACCTAATTATATTATTTGATACAATATTATAAACTGGGTGGTTCGAGCACTGAATGCTGATTGGCTGACAGCTGTGGTATATCAGACCGTATACCACGGGTATGACAAAACATTTATTTTCACTGCTCTAACCACGTAGGTAAGCAGTTTATAATAGCAATAAGGAACTGAGGTTTGTGGTATATGGCCAATATACCACGGCTAAGGGCTGTATCCAGGCACTCCGCGTTGTTGTGCTTAAGAACAGCCCTTAGCCATGGTATATTGGCCATATACCACACATATACCACCTACCACCTATTAGCCCTCTCTAAAAAAACAAAAACCACACATTCCAGTATTTTACCTTATCTAGTCCTACTCCAGACGACTAGATAAGGTAAAACACCCCCTGCAACTGTTCTGCAGTAAATCTTTGCAATCTAAAGTACTTCTCTGCCGCTGCCACCACAACCTCTATTTTCTGTGACTTTCAACCCATTTCTGCAGTACAATTAACAACCATGGCTATGAATGCTAAAAATCACACTTTACTGAAGCACATATTATTCCCATCACTCTCTTGATCTCTGCCTACTCACAGAAATCCTCTCAGGATCCCTCACCCTGTACCCATGCGTCAGCATACGGCACTTTCTCTACTACTCTAACCCTGGCAACCTCAATCAGCCTTTCTCTCACCGGACATCTCTGATCTCCATGATCACCMCCACAACTAACACACAATTTTCTCCACCGATGTGTGTACCACATATTCCTTCGTCTCATGACCATTGTGGCTGCTTCGCGTGATGTTTTGTTGTCTCTACCTCCTTGCCCTTTGTGCTGTTGTTTGTGCCAATAATGTTTGTACCATGTTTTGTGCTGCTAACATGTTGTGCTGCTGCCATGTGTTTTTACCATGTTGTGTTGCTACCATGCTGTGTTTTCACGTGTTGCTGCCATGGTATGTTGTCTTAGGTCTCTCTTTATGTAGCGTTGTGGTGTCTCTCTTGTCGTGATGTGTGTTTTGTCCTATATTTTATTTTGTATTTTTAATCCCAGGCCCCATCCCCRCAGGAGGCCTTTTGCCTTTTGGTAGGCCGTCATTGTAAATGAGAATTTGTTCTTAACTGACTTGCCTAGTTAAATAAAAAATGCCCTCCTGCACACCTAGGCATCTCCCTCTTACACACTGCTGCACTATGCCCATAACCTTGACACCTAAAACACCAGAATATTTTCATAACATAAACTCTCACGGGATACCTGACACTTCCTACCTTGACCTTATCTGCTAAAGACTCTGTATCAAAACTCAGCATGACATATAATTTCTTCTCCGTTTCCCCACCATATCTACATCTCACCAAACAGCGGTGTCACAGACATTGGGAATCTTCACTTTCAACTGCTCCTCAACACTTAATGCCACCCCTGTCATTACTCCTTTCAACGGCGCCCTGCTCCGGAGAGCAAAGCACTAATCTCGTAATCCGGAGCGCCCCGCTCCCTCTGGGCTGAGGAAGCAAAAAATAGAGTCCACTCGAGTTACCTAACCCAACTCAACAGTCCCCAACCTCTCCTCCACCCAACCTGACACCACATATGTATCAACCAAAAAGCACGGATCCATTCTCTCGACAAATCTCACTCCCACTGTGCCAAAATCATCCTTATCATCCTTGGGACGAGACCTGAACTCAGCAGTCCTCAGCTTCCGGCCCCAGCTTCCGGCAGGGCAAGCCGGAGGGGTAGGTTTCGGGTTGAGAGCCAGACCCTGTCCCCCGGTACAAACACGGGGGCTTCACTGCGGTGGCGGTCAGCACTCCTCTTCTGCCGTCCACCGGCTTGCTTAAGAGATTCCTGGACGGCTCTCCAGGTCTCCTTGGAGCGCTGCACCCACTCCTCCACCGCAGGAGCCTCGGTCTGACTCGGATGCCATGGTGCCAGGACCGGCTGGTAGCCCAACACACACTGAAATGGTGATAGGTTCGTAGAGGAGTGACGGAGTGAGTTCTGGGCCAWCTCCACCCATGGGACGTACCTAGACCACTCCCCTGGCCGGTCCTGGCAATATGACCGCAGAAACCTACCCACCTCCTGGTTCACTCTCTCCACCTGCCCATTACTCTTGGGGTGATAACCGGAGGTCAGGCTGACCGAGACCCCCAGACGCTCCATAAACACCCTCCACACCCGGGACGTGAACTGGGGACCTCGATCAGAGACGATGTCCTCCGGGACCCCGTAGTGCCGGAAGACGTGGGTAAATAGCGCCTCCGCAGTCTGTAGGGCTGTAGGGAGACCGGGCAACGGGAGGAGTTGGCAGGACTTAGAAAACCGATCCACAACAACCAGGACCGTGGTGTTTCCCTGAGAGTGTGGAAGATCGGTCAGGAAATCCACTGACAAGTGAGACCATGGCCGTTGTGGAACGGGGAGGGGCTGTAACTTCCCTCTAGGAAGGTGCCTAGGAGCCTTACTCTGGGCGCACACCGAACAGGAAGAGACATAGAACCTAACGTCCTTAGCCAAGGTGGGCCACCAGTACTTCTCCCTGAGACCCCGCACTGTCCTCGCCACACCCGGATGACCCGAAGAGGGTAGTGTGTGAGCCCACCGAATCAGTTGATCACGAACACCAAGCGGCACGAACTTGCAACCAGTCGGACACTGAGGAGGCGCAGGTTCCACCCGTAACGCCCGCTCGATGTCCACCTCCCATACCACTGGTGCCACCAGCCTAGAGGCTGGAAGGATGGGAGTAGGATCGGTGGGCCGATCCTCCGTGTCATAGAGACGGGACAGCGCGTCGGCCTTCGTGTTCAAGGAGCCTGGTCTATAAGACAGGGTGAACCTGAATMGGAGGAAGAACATGGCCCACCTTGCCTGACGCGGATTCAGTCTCCTAGCTGTCCGGATATACTCCAGATTCTGGTGGTCGGTCCAGATGAGAAGAGGGTGCCTAGCCGCCTCAAGCCAGTGTCTCCACACCCTCAGGGTCTTGACCACCGCCAATAACTCCCAGTCCCCCACATCATAGTTACGCTCCGCCGGACTGAGCTTCCTCGAAAAGATCGCTAAGGAAGAAACTAATCCGCTCCTTATGATTCCCCTGCGTTACCATGTCCAGTGGAACTGTGGCCTCCCTGACCAACCCTGACCCTAATGGCCGGCTATCTAGGGAGTGCACGGGAAAGGGGGGATCTATCGGCACTAGCGGAATACCCAGCTTGATGGCGAGTCCGCGATCCATAAAGTTCCCAGCTGCGCCTGAATCGACTAGCGCCTTATGCTGGGAAGAGGGAGAAAATTCAAGAAAAAAAWAWAAAATACAAACATGTGACCAACAGGGGGTTCTAGGTGAGTTTGGTGCTGACTTACCTGGGGTAACCGAGAAGTGTTCCGCCTGCCCTCTCGACTCCCAGACGGGCTCCCCCAGCACCGGTCGGCCGTGTGTCCTCTCCAACCACAGCTAGTGCAGGAGGAGCCTCCTCCTCCGGTACCCCTCGGCACGGCCCCCCCTAACTCCATCGGAATGGGAGCGGGAGCGCTAGGTAGTGGAACAGACAGGACCCTCTCCGAACGCCCGCGGGCAGCCAGCAGATTGTCCAGCCAGCAGATTGTCCAGCCGGATAGACATGTCTATTAGTTCGTCGAGGGAGAGAGCGGCGTCCCGACAAGCTAGCTCCCTGCGGACGTCCTCCCGGAGACTACACCGGTAGTGGTCTATCAGGGCCCTGTCGTTCCACCCAGCCCCAGCGGCCAAGGTCCAGAACTCTACCGCAAAATCCTGCGCGATCCTCTTCTCCTGCCTAAGATGGAATAGTCTCACCCGCCGCTCGGCCCTCTGGAGGGTGGTCAAATACGGCACGAAAACGGTGGGTGAATTCTGGATAGTGCTCCTTTGCCGAGTCTGGACCATTCCAGACCGCGTTGGCCCACTCCAGAGCACGACCCGTCAGGCAGGAGACGAGGGCACTCACCCTCTCCTCATCCGAGGGAGTTGCTTTCACGGTAGCCAGGTACAGCTCGAGTTGGAGCAAAAACCCCTGGCACCCAGCCGCCGCTCCATCATACTCCCTAGGGAGCGCAAGACGAAGTGTGCCCGAGCCGGATGCGGAGGGAGGAGAAGGTGGAATCGTCGGAGGAACCGGAGGTGAAGAGAGGAGACCACTCCTCTCCCATCGGTCCATTCTCTCCATCATCTGATCCATCGCTGATCCTATCTGATGAAGGACGGTGGTGTGATGAAGGACGCGTTCCTCCATCGATGGAAGGGGGTTGGCAGCTGCTCCTGCTGACTTCCTTTGAAGGTGCGGGATTCTGTAACGATCTGGGTGTAGTGGGTGCGAAGTCAGGTGCAGGAAGCAGAGAGTTCAGTGGTAGTGCTAATTTAATGCACTTAACGGTGAATATAAGCTACCCCACAAAACATAGGGCGCACACAAAACAAATGCCCCAAAACCGGGGACTGAAACAGTCCAGCAAAACCCACAAAACACGAAACACGTATACCTCTAACGTGCACCCTAGTTACACAAACAATCCCGCACAAATAGCAGGCGGGCCTGCTGGGTAATATAGCCTAACTAATTAACCAAACACAAAACAGGTGAAACCAATAAACAGAAAAGGGGAAAAAAGGATCAGTGGCAGCTAGTAGGCCGGTGACGGCGACCGCCGAGCGCCACCCGAACAGGAAGGGGAGCCACCTTCATTAGGAATCGTGACACACGATGACCTCTGATAGTGCCGCACCGGTTGATGTACACAGTCCCAGCCGATCTATCCCCAGGGGTACGCGCAATGCCGTCGGGGATACTCCAAATAAAAATGTGATATATATTTTTATCTCGCCTGAGTAGCCTCGTTTCACTGCCAAAAAATAAAATTAAACCATCTAGTGTTCAGCGAAATAACACAATGTCAAATACAGGTAGCCTAGTCAAATAATTTACATCCAATCACATTAACCATTACTCTCTCGCGGGAATTCTACTAAAGGTCCGTATGTAGCCAAACGTAGCTGCTGCTCATTCCGTTTGCTCGAAAATGGATAAATCGTTCAAAAAAGTAAGGCCCGCATCCATAGTACTACACCTGCACCTGTCGACAACACAAGTTGTTCTGCTTCCACGAGCACATCCAATGATAGCATCAGTAATTCTAAATTTGTTGTTAGCCCAGCTAGCATGGACACTGACAGTTGTGAACCTGATGCAGCCGAAGAGCTACTGCCCCCTTACCCGGGAAAGCACTGAACAATAGACAGGGACGTTGGACCATTGAAGAGGCGGAAATATGATGAGAACTACATTGATTTGGAGTTTATTTATATTGGGAGTAGTGCCTTTCCTCAGTCACAGTATGTCATATGTGCAAAAGTACTACCTCACAACTCAATGAAACCTCCACTATTGTGCAGACATTTATGAACGAAATATGCCAATTTGAAAAATAAGCCACTGGAGGTTTTTTGAGCGAGAATTAAGACGACTTTCGAGTAGTAAGGCATGTATAAAAGCAACGGATACCACTCCGGGATCCGGGATCCTCCTCATCAGAAACGCTGACTAGCATAGCCTAGCATAGCGCCACAAGTAAATAATAGCATATAAATATCATGAAATCACAAGTCCAATACAGCAAATGAAAGATAAACATCTTGTGAATCCAGCCAACATGTCCGATTTTTTAAATGTTTTACAGCGAAAACACAACATATATTTATGTTAGCTCACCACAATAGCCCAAAACACAACGCCATTTTTTCACCGCAAAGATAGCTTTCACAAAACCCACAAAGAGATAAAAATAATCACTAACCTTTGAACAACTTCATCAGATGACAGTCTTATAACATCATGTTATACAATACATTTATGTTTTGTTCGAAAATGTGCATATTTATAGCTACAAATCCTGGTTTTACATTGNTCAGATGACAGTCTTATAACATCATGTTATACAATACATTTATGTTTTGTTCGAAAATGTGCATATTTATAGCTACAAATCCTGGTTTTACATTGTGAACATGGCGCCAAAATGCTCCAAATTGTCCGGAGAAATTTTAGAGAGTCACGTAATCTAACAGAAAAACTCATCATAAACTTTGCTGAAAAATACATGTTGGACATATAATTAAAGATACACTGGTTCTTAATGCAACCGCTGTGTTAGATTTAAAAAAAATAACTTTAGTAAAAAGCACAGCATACAATAATCTGAGACAGCGCTCAGCCATTCTCCGCCATGTTGGAGTCAACATATTCAACAAAAATACGAAATAACATCATAAATATTCTCTCACCTTTGATGAACTTTCATCAGAATGCAGTGCCAGGAATCTTTGTTCCACAATAAATCGTTGTTTTGTTTTAGAATGTCCATTTCTTCTGTCGAATTAGCAAGTTTGACGCATGGAACGAAAAATTCAAAAAATTCATAAAAGTCGAATAAACTGGTCAAACTCAGTTGAGAATCCATCTTTAGGATATTTTTCTCGTATGTATCCAATAACGTCCCAGACGGAGCATTTCTTCGTGTCTACCTAAGGCATTGCAGACAACGATATGGTGCACCCAGGTGCGCAGCAAAATACTGCCAATATGGGTGACCTGTCACTCCAAAAGCTCTCATTCGGTCCCACATCAGGCTAGACACCTCATTCAACGTTCTACTGCCTGTTGACATCTAGTGGAAGGCGTATGAAGTGCATACATATCCATAAATACAAGGCAATTGAATAGGCAA